>NC_071354.1:105269191-105549191 GCF_943734655.1 Sabethes cyaneus | reverse complement strand
AATACCGGTACTACCGACCGATTTTCCGGTACCGAAATACCGGTACTGGCATGCGAGAATACCGGTATTTTCGGTTCCAAGCGCTGATGTTGAAATTCATATCCGTTGCAGCAAAAATAAAACTGATAATCATCCCTGATAACTTTGTAATATACAACGAAGTGTCTTGTTTCGATGATAGTCACTCTTGACTTCTACAGGGTTGAGATTTGAAACCAGGTCCTTGGCATAAATGCTAACCGCTACACCTATATTGCCTTCTACGAAGTTTACTGACCGACTACACAACAAAACAATCAACCCAGTAGTTTGGTTTATCAAGGAAATTGCATTCCATAATGTTCATCATTATTAACATTGATCATCATAAACAGAAACCATTCATTAGTAAAGAGATGAAGAGTGATAAACAGATTAAATTCAGTACTTCAAGGCAGTTCCAGCTTCAACGAATTCGATTACACCAAGATACCAAAGAAATTTTTGAAATAAATCAGTTACCTTCAATTTGCCCTTGACAGGCAAAACTTTGGTTATGTTTTTCGATGCCTTGAGTATGTTCCACGTGAAGTCAGTAGATTCCAAGAGGGCCTGGCAATTATAATACTAAGATTCGTTTTGGCATGGAAGACAATGCATTGAATGTCCGGTGCATCCTTCTCCTTCTCATCTAACAGGTTCTCATCTAGCCAGGGTGGCTCATGCCCTAGCAAGAATTTGTCTCTATTGCACTCGGTCCTGGGTACCTGAGCTATTTGTCGCTAATTCGTTGAGCGTATCGACAAATTCTCAAGTCGGTTTCAACCTAGTCGAGCCCTTGAGCCTTTGAGTCTAGCGCGTGGGCCCCTCCATTCCTGGTGCCAGGGGAATTCCATAGCTTCCTGATATTCGCCAGGTGTACGATGGAAAGCTCTCTAAGTATGCCTTCAGTACTTGCTTGAGCCTATCTGTTTTCCGCTTATAATAGTCCGGAATACCTTTCATTCAGATGAGGCAAGTGCTCGTATATCTTCCATAAGCAAAGTTACACTCTCAAATTTGTAATGGATTCTGTGCATCTCAAAGTCGAATCTCGAAGACGAAAAAAAGCAAAGTTTTGGGCTCAAACGTCTCTCTAAGACTTGGCCCTGCTTTATCGACAGACTTCACAGCAGGCTGTTAGAGTACCAGACAATTACGGGGCTAGTGCAACGATCCTACTACCTCTACTACTAGATATGAGTGACGAAAACAAATCAGTGTTAAAATAAATAAATGAGTTTTTTCGGTTCTTGCTATAAATAAAGTTTATAATTCTTCAACACATATGAGTACCGGTACTGGAACCGGTACTACCGGTACTGATGCTCCCAGTACCGAAATACCGGTTCTTAAAAATAGTGTCGGTACTCCCAATCCTAAATCCAACCTTCTACCTTCTGCCTCTATGGACTATGGAAAGAGTGTAAACAATCTTGGTTTCATTTCCCAGACGGATCTGAAATGGGACATCCTAGTAAATCTACGTACTATCCTAGTAAGTCTTCGATCAATCTACGGTTCTGCATCCGCTGCCCCAATCGCCACTAACCTGAAATTGTTAAAAAGCGTTGATTTTACCCTGCTTATTGTTTGGCATTGGCGTAGCTAGGAACTTTCCCTGGAGGAGGCCTAGGGAGTGCCTTCCAAAAAAATTTTGATTATGATCTTGTTATTCTGGCGGTCACCGATAGCACAAGGTAATGTAGGGAAATACCAGCCGTGCTTGATGAGGGTCCGCGCAATTACCAGATATGTCGGGAGTACAATCTGTCCGCGCATCATATGTTTATTGATTTCAAATCAACATACGATACAGTCGATCGTGACCAGCTATGGCAGATAATGCACGAACACGGTTTTCTGAATAAACTGATGCACTGAGCTTTGCTACATTGGAGAGAGCGTTGTGTTTCGTGTGCATCTCGGGGATACTTTCGAGTTACATTGAGACGCGACAAAAGTTGGAACAAGGTGACGACTCATTTTGTATGCTATTCAACATCGCACTTGAAGGGGTGATCCGACAAAATCGGAATCTAGGACGAGTGTTCTAAACATAAATGCGGCCAAGACCAAATACTCGAAGAAAACAAACGCGTGCCTCTCGCGGACGGTAACTGTTGATGGCAACAAACTAGAAGTGGCAGATGGGTTCGTGTATTTGGGATTTGGGATTGGAAATTAGGCTTCCTTAGCGCTTCGCAAAATTCTAGGCATACGCTGTTTTCGAGCGGAAGGTACTGCGGACGATATTTGGCGGAGTACAAACTGAAAGCTGAGAGTAACGGAGACGTGTGAATCATGAGCTACAAGTAGTGTTTGGAGAGATTGCCATCGTCATCTGGTGAAAGTCAGTAGGCTACAGTGCGACGAAAATAGTTCTCTTTAAAAACTGCACCAGCATCAGGAACAGGGAGGCACAACGTGATGGCTCGACCAGGTCGAAAGTGATTTGCGACTTCTTTGAGTGGGAAATTTACGACGATTGGCCCAAGATGTAGTTGAATGGAGACGAACGGTTGAAACAGCATGAGCCGGGGTGGTTACTAAGCTATTGACGATGACGACAACTACGCTTTTGCGATGCCTAGTGAAAAAGAAAATATCTACACAGCGGGAATATATACACTGAGTTTTTTCCCGGTTTCCAATTCCAATGAGGAAAATTTCTGGAGGGGGCCTGGTACCCCAGGCAAGTAGTAAATTTGAAAAAGCAGATACAGGATGATCGGAAATACCTTCAGGAAATCTGCAATTCCTGAAGCACTGCATGACTTCTAATGAGCATTTTATTTTAACCCTGCATACTAGGTATATATATCATTTGAGAAAGGGGAGTGTGAGGACACTAATAAGACTAAGGCAACTAACTAAGACGATGAGATGAGAACAATTTTAGAGCATGAAGATAACACTTACCGTGCATTAAGTTGCATGAAAAGGATACAAATTTGAATTGAATTGAAGCATGAATATCGCGTATCATCAGTTCACCCTTCTGAATATCAAAAGACACCACAAAGCAATAAATATAATTGCAAGCAAAGTACATTGCGGATTTAGCAACCTGTTCTCAGCTTGGCTTTGATGTGTCTGGTTTACAGTGTTCTCATACATGTGCAGTCTGTCGCTACATACAAAATATGCGAGCAACAGCAGTAAGGCAAGGTACTTACTAGACTTCGCTCCGAATAAAAAAGACCCGCCTCTCAAGTGGTTCCCTAATCACTGTACGTGCCGCTGAGTGATGCTTTGAAATTCACTGGAAAATCCCGACAAAAAAATTAAAAAGGAGAACCATTACCGGGCAAACCTTCATCGTATGTCTTGCATACTACAAACACACAACTTTAAACTGGCTGCTAATCCACCAGCTCGTTCCGGCTTTATTTATTGAAGTAGCATCTTTTTGGTAGACAAGGCTCTTCTAGCTTTGAATTGTAGTCCCCATCGGTACACCGGCTGGAAAAGTGTGTATGCGTAAATGTTTACGAGCTACAGTGCGATTTTGTATACCATATGTAATCTGCTTATGTTAACCTACAGCAGAAACGGTGTTCGAAAAAATACGATTTCACGATACTGTGAATCATATGGAGATACACCATCACTCATGAGTAAAATAATTGGCTTGAATGCTTCTATAGAGATGTTAACCCTCATGAATAATAATTTCCCGACACTTATTTAAACCATAAAGTTGATTTTAAACTTTAAGTAGCGTTATTAAGGTAATAACTGTCACGATCAACAAAAGTCATTTGGATGCAAATTGTATAAAAACATATTAAATGTATAGTTTACTATCGCATAATATATGTACACATCTGGCAATAAAAGGATAATACAGATGCCGATAAAAAGAAATGTATGCAACATAATTTGACACGATTTGTAAGAAAATCAGTTGAAGTTTAAACCACACGGAATTCGAATGTGGTTTACGGCCCACTATTCTATTTACCCCAACACACAATAATAATAATCATACTCGTTAAACTTGATTTGAGTTGATGGCCAAGAAATAGCGTCTCTGCTGCTCTCTAACTGTATTAATATGGGTTTGTGAATGATAATGGTAATTGACGTTAAAGCAGGTTAATTTCATGAGATACCTAGCAAATGTTGAGATGCGAAGATGAGAATAAGGGAGCTGTATAGGGTAAAGTTATAATTAAAGACATGCCTGACTCTTTAGACAACAGTAAACTTTTGCCCTGACCTGACTAAGAATTCATGTGAAATATTCATAGCAACGGTGAATTTTAGTTCACAAAAATTGACAGAATGATAGACATTTGATCTTTTTAACTAAAGCTTTATGAGTGTTTTAGTGGAATCCGAAAATTGAAGGAAAGAAAAACTTTTGAACGATTAAATTCCATTATTAATTTCATTCACGACAGATACACATTTCGACTACGGCATACAGGTTTCATCAGTGTCTGTTTTCGCATTTGTCTAGAATATATGGAATTTAATCGCGAAAAAGTTTTTCTTTCACTTAATTTGATTTTTTTATTTGACTCAATACAGAACGTGACCCTATTGTCGCTTCGAAAAGTCCCTGCTGCTAATATTAGATCTTATTTAACTGTTTCTGGTGTTTACTTACTTTATTTCACCGCTGGATGACTTAAAGTACACAACTTTGTTGCAATATTAGTAATCAATAGTGAGTAATTGTGTCTTTGTACAAGTTTAAAATCATTTGTAACTATCACTTTCAGTTTAACAATTTGATGAGATAAATAATGAATATTGCAATATTTTTTCCTACCGAAAAGTATTATAAAAGATTGTTGCAATTAAAACTTTGTCGACTGTAACTTGACGTGTTCCCTTTAATCGTGCATCAGGCTTGAACCCCTCCCCCTCTTCCGCTGTATATCAGGAGTGTGCGTAGTGCAGAATGATATTTATATTTTAATTTTTTATAACAGTAGTTTTTACAATCGATGGAGGGAATGGTAGGAAAAAGTAATAAAACAAAGGTGTTGATAGTGCCTCAAGCAAGGCGTGAAGGGAAAAGAGCAGAAAATTAGGTTAGGGAGAAACATTGAAGCAACGCTTATTAAGTTTGTATAATGTTCCGCATTACCCAAGCTGGGGAATCCCCGAATCCGCGGGGAAAGGAAGCAATGTGGAAGAAATAAAAGCCAATATTACTTGTTTATGTTGACTTGAGAAAGCAGGAATTATGTTCATTTGTCACATCTCACAATTATTTGTGTCCCGAAGTCGTTTACACCTCCTACCCATAAGTCTGTTTGATTTCACCGAGAAAAGTCAACCAAACCAAGAAATAAACATAGTACGGTGACTAATTCCCAAACATGATGAAAACATTTTTTTTCAAGTGCGAAGATAAAAAATGCGAAATTATTAAAATGGGACAATACAAGAGATGTGCTTGAAATTTGCAAATTAAAGTCCTATCCCATGAACTACAACGATTCTTAACAAAGAGTCATTCGTCATTAACTTGCCAGGTCTTCAAGAGGTTAGTAGAAATTAACTATAGAGAAATATTTTTTAAGGAACCGTCAAATTCTTCAATATCTGAAGTGTTCGCGTTGCGCTGTCGCAATTCCAAGCAAATAGCTGATCCAAGAGTATTTCCAGTTTGGCGGTTTTGGCGAGTCCGAATGTAAATTTTGTTTCTTTTGTTTTTTGGTAGATTATAGTCACTTTAACAGCTTATGTCTTTCGTGATTTCTGCGGGGCTGGGATTTGAACCCGGGTCCTTGGCGTGAGAGGCGTGAATGCTAACCACTGCGCCGGGACTGACCCCAATTTTGTTTCTTCGCTTTCATTTTAAAATGTTCGAGCCGCACGTTCCTCACAATTGAATTAGCTTTTTTCTTAATAGAACTCTTCAAATCCTGCACAGTTTAAGATGCGACCGAATCAACATGTTTCTTTCACTTTGAACGCATTACTTTAGCACAGTTGAGGGGGGCAGCCTTGTTTTACAATCGTCCATTGGTTCAAGACTCTGGATAATTAGGGTAGATGCTCCAGTAATGGAGGGATTATGTCAGAGAATAGTATTTAAAGACAACTAGAATGCTCAATTTACCAGTATGCTAATATGGTGTATGCTAATATGGTGCACCATAATGTTAGCTTTAAATACATACCAAAATTATACAATTCTGTTAGTTAATATATTTAAAATACTGCTTTTCCTGACATTACTCTGTGCTCCTAAAGTAGTAGTAATGTTCCTGTAATAGTGGAAAATTTGCCTATAATAGTGGAATTTTATTTATCGCCCTTAGTTACGCTTGCAGTGAGCATGGCAGCAGGTAACAACGTAGGCTTGTTAAACTGCTATGGATTGTTACAAATTTCTTAAGTAATTGGTCCGTTTTGGTCTACTCAAAAGGAATTTGTAATTTTTGCACCAAAATCCTAAATGTTAACTATGTACCTTAGATAAAACTGTTAACAAATATATATTTAACAATCAAACATTGATATTCTATCGAAATCATTCTGAAATCCGCCAAAATTATGAAATGTTTCGAGTTTCCACTATTACTGGTACACCCACAATCACTTACTTACTTACATTTACCCTAGGAGAGTTCATCTCTTCTGGCAAGAAATCAACATTCTTAGCTGCATAGCACCCACTACTACCGTACTACTTTAGAGTAGTGACAGCTAACTAAATCAAGCCAGAATATTACGTTACCTCTATGTTTACAAATAAAGAAATGACGTTTCTTCAATGTATAAACTTATATAAACTTGGTGTTATTGTTGAGGAAGTGATGAAAGGCTCGGTCTCCAGTCCACAGTTATATATTTCTTGTCAGATCATGGCCTTCTTTGCAAATTTATCAGCAAACATGAATTTATACTAGCCTGGCATACAACCATGCCCCGCCCAGTTACAATGTACAGTTTGCCCGAAAAGTTACTCGAAACTTTAAACTCGAAAGTTAAACGAAACTATTTTCACGTAGGTTTCGTCATCCATCCAAATACATCCGTAGAATTTCATTAAAATTTACGCGAACGAACGCCGTAGCACACTGCTATGCTACAAAATTCTCCCTAAAGTGCCGAAACGGATGTTTACCGGTACTGTAAGGCGTATAACATTCTCGAGTGAGGATATTCCGCAAGGTTTGATAGTTGGCGTTGTACCTTCTAGACTTAGGCTGTGCGAGATTTCGCAAAATTTTGTGTTAACCGAAATTGAACGAAATCGCACGAAATTCACCTTAGATTTTATAGTACATCACCCTTAAACTAAAGTTACATCTATTATATGTTTGTCGACTGTTGGGATTTAATTCTTGGAATTTTTTCTCTCGGCTTCATCAGTCTTAAAAATGTCAAAAACGAGTTTGGTCTCTATATCCGACAGTTTCGATCTTCTATTCCTCTGAAAAAGATTAAATAAATCATCGAAACTGTCGGATGTAGAGACCAAATTCGTTTTTGACAGTTTTGAGACTGATCAAGCCGAGAGAAAAAAAATTCAAGAATTATAGTTACATCTATAGTAAATTTAGTTTGATTTCATTCGATTTCGGTGGAGACGAAATGTCGCGAGATCTCGCACAGCCTTATTCTAGCCATATCCCGGATGAAGATGCCAGAATCAGACTTAAAGCACCTCAATATCTTCTTCCTCATTCCTCGGTCCCTAGTTCCGATTATCTTGAAAGTTCTTTGCGGCCTTTCCACACCTACGTTCTCTTTATTATCCTTCAGAACATTACGCACTGTTGATTTTGGCATTTTTAGCACTTTATCCAACTTTGATCCAAACCACTCTAAATTTTTCAGGTGTTTGTGCAAGATTTTTTACGGCGTTCGAGTTCCATTCTGTACCTACTGCTGCGCAACGTGGTGGAATATTCTGACGAAACTTGCACCAGTTGTTCATGAAGAACAATGACATGAGGAGTCAGTTCCGGCGTAGTGGTTAGCATTCACGCCTCTCACGCCGAGCACCCGGGTTCAAATCCCAACCCCGCAGAAGTCATGAATGACCCAAGCTGTTAAAGTGACTATAATCTAACAAAAAAAAACAATGACATGACATGTAAACAAAGTTATGTCAAATGCTTCCTGTTCCTACAACAAGAGGCGTAGGTAATGTACGAGGGGCATTCGGATTGGATTTTAGTCAGACTTTAGATTACATGTGTTTTCTTTTAATTAATGAAGGACAGCCAATTTTAAGGTTCTTTCACTGATTAAATTTAATACGTGTAAACTATACTACAAGACATACGCATGATTCCTCTCGTCGCGTTTTGTTTACAAAGGCTTAATGTATCAGCAGGTTTGCACTGCGGCGTTAACTTTGCGGTGGCAAGTTCCTTTCGGAAGCAAATTC
This sequence comes from Sabethes cyaneus, assembly GCF_943734655.1. NCBI lineage: Eukaryota > Metazoa > Arthropoda > Insecta > Diptera > Culicidae > Sabethes > Sabethes cyaneus. The sequence goes on along the minus strand of NC_071354.1, from coordinate 105,540,805 downwards.
ACTCATGTTTTCCGCACGTGTTCTACAGCCAGCAACCGCCACCATAGCCATTGTTCTCTCGATCGTTTGCTCTGTCGTTAGGCGCAGCACGTATTAACGATTCTGTAGGTATATAGCAGCAGGAAGGAAATACAAAACAGAAGGATGTTACCAACTTTTATTTTTTTCCCTTGGGTACTTTGCGAGGCAAGCTTACAATACGATACTGTTAATGAGAAGTGAATAATGAAAGACAATGTTAATTAAGCCGTATTTATAAACAACTTCTTGTGGTATTTTAGACAAAATAAATATGTTGAACGTTGTTGGCGAACACCATGAGAACAAGAGATCGATTTTTTTGCTTATAAAAGGGGACAATCCTAGTCAAAAAGTGCGAATGCATGAAGAGTCCTTTGGGCTAGAATCCAGAGAAGCTTAAATCATTGAAAAATGGGAAACATCATTTTGGCGATAACGGTGTATATGCAAAGTTTTGACCAAGTTTTGTTGTTTGTAAACGGTTCTGCTTGGTAAATATTTTTTGCAATTTAAAGCATCGAGAAGAAAAGAAAAACAATTAAACACAGTCATCTGCAAAACCCATCTGCGCCAACTCAGGAGCTGGCAAAACTGATGACTTATCCTAAAAGTACAGTGGGCGGGTGCATGAAAAGTACAAGGAAATTCTTAAAACCGCCCGCAGAGTGCAAACCAAGCTGTTAGCCTTAAACTGCTCAGTGGGGGTTGGGAGGGAGTTATGTTGATCAAGCAGATGCAGTCAAAACTATTTCAAAAATCACCACACAACTCGTAAGAACACAGAATCACAAAATAAACCAATAAATATAGATTACGAACCTGAAAATGCTATCAGTTCTTCGGACGCTGTAGAAAACCTGCAATATTCATGCCAAAAATCAAACGACGAAAGCAGGCAATTCTTGTAGAGTTCGCTTAGCGAAAAGCACAAAGGTTAAATTGCGGAATTATTGTTCAAGTCATCGCGGGTATTTCCTCCACTTGTGCCTTAGCTGTGGAATAGAACTTCCTGACAAACCGATACCAAGAACAAAAAGGCCCCTAAAGGGCCTATTTGAGGATATTACCCACAATATAAAGCCTAGTCTTACTCCTAGAATCACCAGCATCAGCATTGCCTTTTACCTGTTCGGGCTTTTGGAGCGATTTCAAACGCTCTATGGACCTTGTAGCATTTAAATACCATGGTTGTATTATTGCCGATCTGTGGCCGACGGATGACCGCTCCCCGCCCGTGGACGTGGAGTGTTATCATACTTACAGTTGTGAATCGTTGTGGTGGTAGTATGCAAAGCTTTCCTGTCTGAGCGATCACTCTGTCCGAAAACATGGAGTGCTATCACCCATACAGATGACTGTATGCCGTCTCGGTAAAGCCATTCAGCATGAGAGACCGCTCCGCCCAAAGATTTGGAGTGTTATCACTCACACAGGGCTGGTTGCTAGAAATGATCGACATCCACATCGGAGAAAGTTTTCCCCTATGAGCGATTTCTCCGTCCATAGACTTGGCGGACTTGGCGGTCACACAGTCGATTACTTGCTCAATTGGAATTTTTATTGGATTAAGGAAATTCTAGCAGATTAAGATACCCATAGTAAATTGACAAAGTTAATTTCATATGAGATTTTTAGCCAAATGTTACAAAGCGCTGGAGTGAAACTCTTGATCGTCAACTGCGGATTGAAGGGCATTCGGGAAGTCAATGCGTTATATTATATGCGATAATGCAAATTCCTCACTTTCAGTTCAAATGTGGATGAAACTTAAGGACGAAAAAAGCTGGTCTACTCCAGCAAGTGCTTGCGATTTGTTCGCTCGAGCGAAATCCTCCAATGCTGTATGAAAAATTGAAGTAGTCAAATTGGAGTCGGAATAAGAGGAATCCCAGCTATAGGTATACTGCCCATAAATGCATAACAGTCCCATCTGACTTTTCACCACTTTTGAGATAAACCTGGGAATCATCTTTAAATTAACTGTTCTTTCAATATTTCAAACAAAAAAGTTATGTTTGTTCCCAAGATGTTGAAAAAAATATCAAACTATGTCAGTCCCATATTACAAACAAACGCATAACAGTCACAGTAGTAAAAATATATCAATAAGCATCTGTTTTTGGGAAATTCCTGGACCGATTCGCCTGTAGCAACTACCAAACGGAAGATTTGACTAAAATAGAAGAGTTGAGGAGAATTTGGATCGGATGTACGATTCCGATTCCACTGTAAAGTGGGAACAAGTTCCGGAATGTATGGGACTTGAACGTAGAAGCACCTTGAATCACAACAAACCCATCATGTGACACCCATAAATACACGGATTTGCAAATCTAGACTATTGGTAGTCGTATAAAGTGTTCAAGACGCCATTGGCCACATCAAAACATGTCCGTGAATGTTCCGGATTCCTTTACGGGGATCAGTTTCTGAATTTAACTCAAATACAACATGTGACATCTCTAAGTAGGTACTCGAAATTGCAAAACTTGTTTGAAATAGTTCATTTGTTGTCACATATAGTGTCCAGGTTCACATTGGTCATACTCGGACACGTTCTGGGAGTGTTCCGGACACACAGGAAAGCGACCAGCTTCTGAATCAAACAAACCCCATGCGACCTCACTATAAACTCAAGATAACAAATTACAATAAAAAGAAGAAAAGGCCAGGAAGAGATTTGAGTCAAAAAGGACATTTTGGACAATTGAATTGGACGAGCACGTGAATTATCAAAACAACGACACGTGGTCTTGAAAATACTATCGAGTCACGGACAACGCAAGAATCAAGGCATGCTGTGCCTGTGACTGTTATGCGTTTATTCTTGCTTGTTCAAGCACAAATAAACGCATATCAGTAACTTCGGCAGTTTGTCTAAGTTTTGGAACAAATTTTAGGTCACTTGTGAACAAATAGCTTGTAAAAGTATTCTGTTATGTACATTCAAGTGATTGTAACAGCTTCAAACTAGACGGAGATATATGAAACACGTGTGGTTCGAAAGGTAGATTCAGTAAGAATGTATTATGTCTTTTATAGGTTTTATAACTAATGCGCATAGCCTACTATGATGGTCAATGTAAATGCGAATGAAGTTATTTGTATTACAGAATTACGATACTACATTTACTATCTATTTTTTTTTTTTATTAATCCTAAGCATCATTGGGATCAGTCAATACTGATTGTACATAGTCCTGCATATAAGCTGGTTTACGGATAATTCGTTTACATCTATCAGATTGCTTCTCCTTGCTTGATTTAGTAGATAATCCTAGTTCATTAGTTTCTGAAAGTGATTCTCGAGGAATTGGTTTTAAATGAGAAACGTGTCTACGGTACTTTACGCCTGAGTCTTTTGAAGACACTATAACTTCTCCTCCTTTTCTTTTCAGGACCTTGTAAACCTGCGGTTCGTAATATGGGGATAGTTTATTTGTTCTTGTCATTTTCTTTACCAGAACATCGTCTCCCTCAGCAATATTATTTGGTTTAGCATTTCATCTTATGTCTGCATATAACTTTCCTCGTTCTTTAGCCTCCTTATCACGATCTACCACTTCCTCATCTTCATCTGCTGGCTGATAAATTGACGGAAGCCGATCACGTATGTTGAAGCCAAGAAGCATTTCAGATGGAGTTTTTTTTGTAGTTGAGTGTGGAGATGAACGATACATTAGTAAATATTTATTTAATTCTGCAATCCAGTCAGAATTTGTTTCTTGACTAATTATCAATCTCTTTAAAAGAGATCGGTTTTGTCGCTCGACTTCGCCGTTTTGTTGGGGCCAATACGGAGTTGTGTTAATTAGTTTTATATTGTTGGAACTACAAAACTCTCGGAATTCATCACTTATAAATTGAGGCCCATTATCAGCGGTGATGGAAAGCGGCAGACCAAAACGAGCGAATATTGCATTTAAACATTTAATAGTTTCAGTTGTATCTGTTTTTGTCATGATTTCTACCTCTATATAACGGCTGAAATAGTCAACTATCACGAATAAAAAATGAGCGGACGGCAGTGGTCCAAGGAAATCGATAGCTACATGCTGCCATGGTCCTGAGGGTAATTCCCTTCGTTTAATCGGTTCTGGTGCAGATGGTGCTCCGACCAGCATGCATCCTCGACAATTTCTGACGTATTGTTCAACTTGCGTATCTAACTTTGGCCACCAAACCTTTGCTCTCAATCGCTGTTTCATAATAGTCATACCAGGGTGACCCTCGTGAGCTAAGTCCAATGTCTGTTTTCTCAGTGATTCTGGAATTACCATTCTAGTTCCTCGTAACAGAATCTTTCCAGCAAAACACAATTCTGTAGCAAATACTTTAAACGGTAATGCACTTTCTGACCAAATATCTTCTTCTATGCCAAGACGGACTGACTGAATAATATTGTCAATTTCAGATGCTGTTTCAATCTCTGTGATTTTCAGAGCAACCGGCGATGCATTAGAAACTACCCAAGCTATGTAATGTTCTGTATATTCGTCAAAAGATTTTCCAGTCACATTATCTGTAACGGACAACCGTGATAATGGATCTGCTATATTTGATTTGCCCGGGCGGTAGACAACTGTTGCTTTGTATGATTGTAATCGAACAACCCATCTTTCAATCCTGGCACATGGTTTGGATCTTGGACCGAAAAGTGCCTCCAACGGTTTATGATCCGTTATTAATTCGAATGACCGACCATATAGATAGAAGTGAAATCGCTCAACTGCCCAAACAAGAGCAAGTGCCTCCTTTTCGATCTGAGCATACCTCTTTTCAACATCGGATAAGCTTTTACTTGCGTAAGCAATAATCCTTGGACCTTGTTCATTAATTTGAAGCAGGACCGCGCCCAACCCAACCGGGCTGGCATCAGCAACCAACTGCGTACGATCAGATTCATCGAAATATCCTAATGTAGTAGGACAAGTCATATGCTCCTTTAACTTAGCAAATGCTACTTGTTGCTCGAGTTTCCAAACGAAATTTTGTTTTTGAACCGTTAATTGTCGTAATGGATGCGTCAAAGTTGCCAGATCGGGAATAAACCTGCCAAGGTAATTAACTAAGCCTAAGAAACTTCTTACCTCTTCTGCAGATTTTGGTTCTCGGAAACGACGAATGGAGTCTAATTTATCAATGTCTGGCTTGATTCCATTTGCTGACAAGATATGTCCCAAAACTCTCATTTCAGATACTCCATAGATACATTTTTCTTCGTTTAGGATCACATTCCATTCATGTAATCTTTGAATGACCTTTTCCAATCTTATATTATGCTGACTCTGATCAGGTCCATGAATAATTATATCGTCGATATAAATCAAACACCCTTGGCACCCGCTCAGAATCTGTTCCATTGTTTTTTGGAACAGTTCAGGCGCGCAGTTTATACCAAACATTAGTCGAGTATAACGAAACAAGCCTTTACGCGTAATGAACGTAGTAATTTCGCGGGATTTCTTTGATATTTCAACCTAAAATAAAACATTAAGATCTTAGCTTCCGAAACTTGAAAATTTATTTGATTTAATTCAACAATCAAAACCAAAACTGATGCAATATATATGTTATATATATTAAATATCGTCAGACACATCACCTACCTGGTGAAAAGCATTTTTTACGTCTAAACGAGAGAAAACCTTTGCCTTTGCCAAATGTGGCAAAAAATCTTCAAGAGTTGGTAAAGGATGATTTTCTCTTTCTACAGCTTCATTTGCTCGACGCATATCTACACATATGCGCACGTCGCCATCATTTCCTTTGGGTACCACTACTATAGGAGATATCCATTTCGCTGGTTCGTTCACCGCTTCGATAACACCTTGCTCAAGCAAGTTGTCCAGTTTATTATCCACTACCTTCTCTAAAGCCACCGGTATTCGTCGATACGGTTGAACAACTGGTACAGCATCTGCTTTAATCGGAATATCTACGATTATATCTCTGATTGTTCCTAGCTTCTTACTTTCAGCATTAACTTCTACTTTATTAACAGGCATTCCTATCTTTAGGACACCCATAGCCATTGCTGTATCTCGTCCAATCAAAATTTTACCATCTCCTTTTATAACATAGAACTCAGCCGATAAGCTAGCATCACTCAACTTGACCGTAGCTGTAAACACACCAATTAGCTGTAACGATTGTCCTCCATAAGGTTTGAACACCATTGACGCTTCTCGACGTTGGTTTGACACATTTATTTTTTTTTCCTTTAATCTTTCCCAATTTGATTCACTAAGCAAGTTATACTTAGAACCGGAATCTATTACTGCTGAAACAGTAACGCCACCTATTTCACACCGAATTTCTACATTGCCATCCAATGTTGTAATGTTGAAAACGTATTCAGTTTGTTCATCAGCTATGTGCTTTACAACATTCATTTGGTCGTTCTTATGGCCCATATCAGTATTATTAATATTTACTCGGCTTTCAAATCTTGGATTAGTATTTGTTTTCCTCGACTCATTCCTTGATTGCTTGCTACGGCATTTCTTTTGAAAATGGTCCTTTCCACCGCACTTATTGCACAGCTTCCCTTTTGCTGGACAACTATCATCTTTAGCAACATGTCCAAAGTAACCGCAACGATGACATTCAAACTGTTTCGGCGCGTCGAATTTCTTCCTTTTTCCATATGTTGTTTCAATCTTATTAACATCCTGTGATTTCAGTTCACCTACACCGGCAAACGATTTTTCTTGTTGAGAGACGGTTTCGAAAATTTTTGCTATTCCTAACACCTGGTCGAGATTGACATCCCCTTGTTTTAGTAATTCGCGACGTAGTTTAGTTGATTCACACTTCTCAATAATTTGATCTTTTATATTTTCTTCCGCTCCATCACCGAACCCACAACGTTCTGCTTGAACGCGTAATCTAATAGTGAAGGCGTCAATATTTTCCCCAGTTCGTGGCTTCATTTGACGTAGTAAGTGTCGTTCATAGGTAGAATTTTCCTTTGGCAAGAAAAAGTCATTCAACTTACTTTTGGCTTCATCGTAAGCAGTCATATTCGGTGTATAATGCTCAACATTCAGCAACGGTCCACGTTCGTTAATTCCTGGTACCTCGGGTAATGTATCGAAGAGTTCCTGAACGCTCGGTCCCGCATAGTGCAGTAATAAATCTCGCTTCCATTCGTCATCATCAATCCGGCTTGCACGAATCATGGCCTCAAAAGATCTTAGCCACTTACGCCACTCTATGCCAACATCATTAGTATACGACGCGTATTCAAACGCTCTTAGCTGCAGTCCAAGTGATCGCATTGTTTCTGTAAAACATCAAATCAATCAGCACATCAGTCACTCGACTCCTCAGTTCAAATTTTTTTTTTCAACTTGATTTAACTATAAATGCGTCTCACTATAAAATAATTCTTCAACGTATATCTATTACTTTTAAACAACTAACCGATTACTTGACATAACAAAAATATCTTGTATGTCTTGACAAATATGTTCTACTTTGTTCGGCTCGTAACTACTTTGTCTCTGCAAGTTTCGTACTGCTTTCATAACTCAACCCATAGTTACCGTAGTAACCATTGTTACTAAGGTAACCATTTTTGTTTATCGCCAAACGGTTCTTGTTCGAACTGCATTATTCTGATTTTCTCGCATCATCAAAGTAACCATAGTTACTATGGTAACTATAATTGTGCATCACCTAACTTTTCTTGTTCGAAGTGCATTTAAGCAAACATTTTGAAACCAATTTCTACAAAACGAAATTCACTTACTGCATTTAAGCAACGAGTCTCTTTTTCACAAATCACAATTCCGTCTACTGCATTTAAGCAACGAGTATCAGCTTGTTTCGCTTTGTCACAAATCAAATTTTCTGTCTACTGCATTCAAGCAACGTATCTCAAACCAAACAGTCCTTTTTTTATTTTATAATTTGATCGTGCTAGAATCATTCACATCAATATATCTGCATTTAAGCAATCAACTCGCGATTTGTTATTTTCCTAAGTATTTTATACATACCAAACGAATTTGTCGATCCCATCCTCGTCGCCAAAATGTAACAGCTTCAAACTAGACGGAGATATATGAAACACGTGTGGTTCGAAAGGTAGATTCAGTAAGAATGTATTATGTCTTTTATAGGTTTTATAACTAATGCGCATAGCCTACTATGATGGTCAATGTAAATGCGAATGAAGTTATTTGTATTACAGAATTACGATACTACAGTGATTTTATGACAATTTGGACGATTTGTTTCCAAAATCGATTCAATATTAAAGAAAAATTGTCGTGGCTTCAACAGCGTTTTTCGTAGTTGCACGTTTTTGCAGATGTGACTGTCTTCCATTTATGGGCAGTATAATAGTAATACAAAAAATAAGTTTCAATATGTATCTCAAATGAATAGCAATAAAAAATTATGCATTGACAAATTTACTATGTATGAAAATTTAAAACGATTGAGTCGCCTAGAAGGAACCTAAGATATAAAAACAACCATAAATTCTTTTTAAAAATTCCCCATTCAACACTTATATGAACATTGCAGTAGAATTGCGCTATGCGTGACCCGCAGTAAACATTTCTTGTTAGTATAATGTTTCGTAGCAAAAAAAAATACAACGAAAAACGATATCGATTTTTTTCAGAATGCAACAACTATCAGACATATGTTTGCATATTTACATCATTTTATTGTTTTATTATGCATTCAATTAGCGACGCTTCTCTGAGAAATTCACCAAATAACTACCGGAAGGTTACAGTCAGAATATATCAGCATCAGCAGCGTTACTCTTGTTAATATCATAACATAATAACATTAATGTCCGTTTATGTCCGTTTCAATGAACAGCAATGGTTCGAAAATGCCTCTTCGAGTAATTGTTCATTTTATTAATCATCCCTGAACGAGTGCGTCTTAAAATAAAATTTTCTTTCTTGTTCCTTTCCACAGTGCCAAGAACTGAGCTTATTGGAGATTCCGACCGATACGTGAAGGCGGGTAGTGCCGTCATACTGCGCTGTGTCGTCCGCGGTGCTCTGGAGCCGCCATCCTATATCATTTGGTATCACGGTACCCAACAGATTTTCACTGAGAATCGACGAGGTTGGAAAACGCAGCTGGATCGTGGCGCACCGGACCTGGACGGTGACATCCACAGCACTGTAAGAAGAGCAACGTTGTGAAAGCCGTTTCACAGTTATTTTTTTTTTCGTAAAACTTTGCTTGCTGCTTCCAGATTTATAGTCATAATCATTCTCCATTTTATATGCCGCTTTGCCAAAATTTCATCTATTCAAAATTTCCCCTGAAAGTTTATAAGCTACGCTTTATTGCACACAGTTTTTTGCCGGTAGTCTCCGTTTCTTACACAAATTTTATTCCTTCCGATTTTCCTTCCGTCAGCAGTGCAACCAAAGCCCATTCGTCGTCCTTATATGCAAAGCTGCGAGGAGATGCAATGCGAAAATCTATATAAGAATTCTCAATCATTTCCTCGGCTGAACGAAAGCGAAGCGATTCTTCTCAATTCCTTGGCTGAGAAAAATGTAAGGAAATGAATTCTGGGAAATGCTGGATTTGTCACATCTCGTGTGCATTAGGACGGCAATCCAGTAGTGGTTACTAGCTGCAGATCTACGGTTTTTAAAGCAGACTAAATCTGATATGCATGCATATCAGATGAAAGTGGAAATTTGTATTCCTACATGCTTATCCGAACAAATGGTCTCGAATGAATGCTCTAGCAATCTGTGGCAAACAGAATAACTATGTGTGATTGGATTTACAGTTATATCTATTATTTAATTTTGATTCACAATATTGTTGTTCAAAAAACTTACGCAATACACATGCATCCTAGAACTTGTTTTAGATAGGAAATAAATATCTGAGGGTTGTTTATGGAATAACTGCAAGTATCCTGCTACTAAAAGCCCATTATATTGTTTTCGTTCAACGGCTTTCTAACTTCAATGTTTTTTTGTGAATTTTGTCAATCGCGCTTAATTTTTACTACCAAAGGTTGGTTTATTCAAGCGTGTGTTATTACCAATTTTTTGAATTACGGTTTAATTTTTGATAGACCTTTTATTAGCGTTATATTTTTTACCCAACCCGTTTAGGGAAAAAATAGTTGAATCAGTATTCTGCGGTCAAAGAGCTACGATTCTGAAACGTTTGAGATGTTCAATTTTAATGTTCCAATTCAGGCTTTTCGTAATCGTTTGTTTTTCTTAGAAATTACTATACCTTTTTTCTCATTAGGACACAATGTCAGATGAATCAGATAAATAAATACAAATACAAATACAAATCCAAATTTATGTTCATACTCTAGAAAAGCTACAATAAATAAAACGCAAGAGTTGTATTCTAAAGTAACATAAGCATAATAAAGCCTATTAGACCTCTTTCAGTGAAATCTGACCTGATGAAGCACTAAACATAACGAACCTAAGACGTCAGCATCGAGCAAACAAGGAATAATAATCAAAAATAATAAGGATGCATTATATCAACGTTGTGGAAAATGTGCTTCGCTCGAGACAGAATTTTTCAAACTCAATCAAGGCATTTTCCCACGGCCGCCTAGGAATAAAGCGCGATAGATTTATTACTTCTGTCACTTCTGCCGCTTTCACTACTCATCTTCCCCATAGTGGTATTCGTTTTTCTTTGTTAGCATAAATTTTCATCGATTTCCTTCGCCAGGACTGGCTTGCTGAGTGCTTTCCGCCGGTTCCTGCTCACTTGCCAGTTCGGAAGTCAGTATGTAAAAGCTTTACGACGTCACATTGCATCGTTGCTCTCGTTCCCAATAAGCCAAATCCTGGCAGTGTCAACAGATAGCAAACAATTTTGTGACAGCCTTTGGGACGCACAGTAGCTCTTCTATTTTCCAGTCACTTCAGGGCGCTTTAATCTTGCTTCAGGGAGTCACATTTTACTATCTCGCTGTGCTGTGTACTTATTGGGGAACGATATTTTAGGCTGATACGTTCAGAAAGACTAGCACTTCGTAGCAGTTCCAAAAGATTGTATTGGTATTAAATTTTTCGAGCAAAAATGTATAAAGCTGAAAAAATGAGATCAATTTTGCTTCCATTCGTTATATTTAAAGAAATTGTTGGTGTTTTATATGCAGGCCTTAAATCTGTGCTGCCACAATTTTCAGCGACACGTTCTACTCCACTACAAATCATGCATCCGCACACCTTGATAGAAACACGCTTGATTTAGCATGGCAAGAGTATTCATATTCAATAACTTTCGATTCAATGTCTGTTTTTCCCATGACGCTTTGCTCTAGGTACTTTTAGTCCGGATCGATCGAAAAAGTAATATATCCAACTTGTGTGTCGAGTACAATTTATGTTCAGTTTTTTCCTTGCTCTATGAGTGTCGATTTATGCTTTTTGTTCTCACTCCACCGTACTTTTCCGCGCTACGCCAGAATGCATTCCATCCCTTTTCAGAAGACCATTTTTTATATCCTATCTGTATTTTTTCTCTCTCTTTCTCTTCCGAAACATCTGCAATCCTACAGATTGGCTCACTGATCATTGAATCGACAAGGAAAAAAGACTCCGGGAACTACTCGTGCAGCCCATCGAACAGTCCACCGATTACTGTCTCGCTGCATGTCATAAATGGTAAGTCGAGATTGCAAGCTCTGAGCTTACAAGGCCCGTAAATTGCTGCCCGAATTCGATACCTGGCCCATCAGAAGAGTGGGATGGTGGGACTCATGCAAAGCTCTGTATTTTGCTCAATCTAGGTGCACCTACCGACCTATTCAGGTATCAAAAAAGAAGGAAACGATGCTATTCGAGAACTATTTCACTGAAGTGGCAATTTTTCATAAAAAAAATTTGCCAACGATTTAGATGAGTGTATTTCATCGCCACTGTCAAGCAATTAATTTATTTCGAAATTGTAACGGGTGACAACTAAGAATTTGGGATTTTTTTCTCAAGCAATCAAAGAAAGACAAAGATACATGAAGAAAATCTGATGTACCGAAATTAAAGATACATTATCCATTGTTGAAAAAAAATTAGCGTACATTCGAAAACAGTCCGTAATAGGCGAAGCTATCGTTTGACGTCGAAACAGGAGCGTTGTACGGTCGTCATATCAACTTTGCGAATGCATCTCTTGATTCTACCAATCAACTTTGTGCAATTCGTGGTTCTCCAGTTATTGTTGTACACCAAGGAACTCAAAACCCCGAAGAAATCTTCGATTGGGCGCACTGAGACAGATATTTTGAGTCGCAGTTTATAGGTAAAAATGGGATCGGAAGGGTATTCAGGAACGATTGTGTTTTTTTTTTGGCGTAATGCGATGATGCTCTATCCTGCCAAAACACGTATTGTATGTTTTTGTAGAAACGGAATCAAAATTTTGTTCAAACATTCGTCATCTTAATTCGTCATCTTAATTGATAGCCAAACCAGAGGGCTTGTTGTTGAAGAAACGAGAAAGAGAACGATGTCCTGCTGCGTCCATAATTTTGGCTGGACTTCCACTACCTTGCTTGCGAATAGTTGTTGGGCATCTTAGCATATGCTAAACAGCATAAGCCGCAACAAATTCGCTTTTAAAATGGTGTACTTTCTACTTTTTGCCGAGACTACTGTGGCAGTTCGTAGAACTGTACAACGCACTCCCGAAACGCTTCTTGTTTCGACGCCATTTTAAGCAAAACTGGGCAAGCATAAACAAAACAAAAAATATTGACAAAAAGAAGAGGGGGTGCTAACACATACATGCTCTCATTTCTCTCTGAGCTCGTTTGTTGTGGAGTATAGGGGCCTCAAGAAATTCCAAAATTTTATTTGTCACCCGTTAATACTTTTTCTGATGTCCACGATTATTCACCAGATACTTTAAACTCCTGTTGGCAAAAACTATATGAAAATTAAAAAACTGTAGATGAGCATAGCGAAACTGTAATTCAGCTATTCTATTTTACGATGACTAAACAAAAGCACGACACCCTTGATAAAGGACATCTTGAATAATAACCACTTAAAACTACAAATGATTAAGTACCATTTTTCACTATTCTAGGCGAATCCTCTGCTTCAGCTGTAACGTCGTCTGCCGGGTCGCTTTTCGATGGTAAGTTTAAGTAGATAAATTAAGGCAATTGAGTGAAAGTCACCCAGCGTGGCAGTTACGATTTGAAACCCAAATCCAGACGATTTGGCTGCAAAGAATAAGAGGTCCCATGCTTTCAAATGCAATGTTATTTTGAGTTTCAATTTACAAAAACCATTTGCAAATAAACCATTCCAAAGGCAGCTGGAGTTTCAGAATATTCCATATTAAAATGATTCACTAGCAAAGTAGAGATTACAGTCCAAATTTTTAAGATCTTTCGACCAACAAACAGATAGGGTAGATGATCCATTAGTTGCGCCACTAAGCACAATATAACTTCATTTTGCTTGTTTATTGAGGTATATGCTTCAATTAATGCTTGTGGGATATAAATTTATCAAATTCAAGGTATTTGTCCCAAGCCAATACAATTGCTTTTGTTGTACGAGAAGCTTTATAAAGAAAAAATGAATTTTCCAATTCAATTATATTGTACCAACAGTTGCGCTAATGTTTCCTTAATTAAGTTTGATGTTCCTTCAATTGTGGTATTCCATATACATTGCTAGGTTGCTAAGTGAAAAAACATCGTAGCAAAACTATAGATGAGCGCCTATAGTTGTGCGCTCCAACTGCGCGTTGGATTTTGGAAAATTGGCATTTTAGCAAATAATGCTTTAATTTTAAATGGTGTAGTCTAACTACTAATACTTCTAAAAACCTGTTTATATAATGAATGTAATTGTTTTATCTAAAATGCTACGGTGATGAAAATATGCATTAATAATGAATAGTGGCGCAACTATTGGTACTACCACAACTATTGGATCAACTACCCTACTCACTGAATAACTTTACTGAATATTTTATCTTTCTATATCATCAGGGTCATGAGGGTATAATTAAAAGCACAACTGACCAAACTTAAAAATGACCTATTTTCAACATAATGAAACACTTTTTTATACATGACTCAAAGAGTAACATTCGGAAAACCCCAAGAAATATTTTAGAATTGGTACTTACTTCCTTCTAGAATTCACCGTGCTGTATCAAGAACTTGTCTCCATTGTACTCGGTCCTAGGCTATTCGTCGTCAATTCACTGAGCGCCCTAACACCCGCCAGTTGAGCCACCTAGCACGTTGGGCTCCTCTTTCTGATGCCGGTGGGGTTCTTGAAGACAGCCTTCACTGCGCAGTCGTCTGGCATCTTTGCAACGTGGTCGACTTTGATTGAAATTTCTTGCGCATCCTGTCTAAATGTACCATTGAATCTCCTTGCTCGTATTATTATCGACGGTGACTCGCAGGTCCTCCTCAAGCATTGTCCACGATTCATGTCCGTAGAGGTCTAATGATCGTCTTATATCAGGATACGCTTTATCTGTTCAATCGCCATTGCATTAAAATCCCATAGTAAGTAGGACTTCCGCTGATAATACGTCTTCGAATCTCACGACGTGTGTCTTTGTCCGTTTTTACCTGTGGGTGAGCCAAGATGAACAAATTGGGCAACTACCACAAACATATCGCTGACGATATTTACACTGCTGCCCAAGTGGCGTCGGACGGCCTCGGTTCCACCGTCCAGCATGTACTTTATTTTAGACTCAATCTTTACTGCTTCGTGCTGTAGTCTGATATACTATTCAGCCACTGCCACAGATGTTCTGCCGATAATATCCATGTCGTCAGCAAAGAAAATACTAGATTTAATGAGGATTGTGTCCTGCGTGTTGATACCCGCTCGATTCATAACAGTGATATGTTGTAGTACTATGACATGCATGAGAGACCATTACTTTGACCTGTGTGATTCGAATGAATTTGGCAATCCACCCCACATCAGCACAACACAGCACTGTGGTTGATTGAATCATTTAAAAATTTGGTCGATGCGATGATCATACGCAGCTTTGAAGTCAGCAAATGAAAGATGTTTGGCCTTTCTAGAGGATCTGACGAAGGTTAAATATTTTTTATCTGTTGTTGACCGTCCTTCAACGAACCAGGCTGGAAAAATTGCCACAAATCTGTTCGCCAAATTGGTGATCGTCGGCGTAAAATGATTTGAAACAGCACTTTGCAGCCCGCATTCAGAACTGTTATTTTTTAGCTGCATGATGGCCATCTTAAATTCGCCTGTCGTTGAGACTGGCACCTCTCCTATGTTTGTCGCCCCGTCTAAATTGCTTTCCACGCCGCCATAGCTTTCCGCAAGAGCGCCATTCAGGTATTCATCGAATCGCTTTTTCCACCTTTCAGTCACCTCACAATCGTCCGGTAAAATACTGCCATTCTTATCTGGACACATTTCGGATCGCGGCACAAAGTCTTTGCAAGGGATCCGTGCTGTTTCTGGTAGAACTTTTGCGTTTCCTAAGAACGATGCACCCACTTTAACTCCACATACTCGTGCTCTTCCAGGCAGCGCTTTTTCTCCCGAAAGTTTGGGTTCACTAAATTTTCTTTTTCCACATTTTGACGAACGGCACTGCTCATCTTGGCTCAGTATCCTTCTTATTCATCACCCTCCTACATTCATCGTCAAACCAATCATCACGCTGATTTCGTACCACGTGTCTGATGGAATGGCTGTTTTGATGGTATTCCAACAGTCCTCGAGAGTAGTTTCTTCCAGCTCGTCCTCTTCCGACAGCGCAATTTCGAATAAATACGCGTAGTTTACGACGGTTCACAACGGTGTGATCCGAGTCAACGTTAGCGTTTCGACAAGATCTGGCATCAATGATATCTGATAAATGCCGACAATCGATCAAAACGTGCTCCATCTGTGATTCTGTTTGATTTGGTGACCTCCGAGAGTCCTTGTGTAGAAGTCTATACTGGAAGTTGCAAGGTGGTACTACGTAGGGCCAGGCTCTTGGAGGTCGGTAAGTCTTAGGCCCATTTCGTTGGTCAGTGGGAGTATGCTAAACCCTTCAATCACCGGTTTGTATTCCCCTTCCTGGTCGATTAAAATCCCCGATAACGATTTTGATATCATGTTTTGGATAACGGACGCTCCAATTTCGCGTAGAGTTCCCTCTTTTCGTCATCGATACTTCTGTGGTGAGAGCTATGCACGTTTATTATGCTTACGGAACCGGACCTCCCAAGTAACAATTTGGGTTTTATTACACTCTTATGATGGTATTTATGATCGAAATTGGTCATGAAAACCGCCACAAAAATACAATAAAACTAACATTGTTGCTAGGGCTTTATTCTCAATCTGCACATTCGTGGATTGATTGGCCACCACCCAATTACCTGATTTCGCATCTCGCACATTACTATGAAAACTTCGATGGCAGCTTGTGTGGGTTGCCGCAGCTTTGGTAGGTGGTATGCCCATCTCTGAACCCTTTCAGCGCACCTGCTGCAGCGCTACGACGTCGAACTTGTGGCTTTTCAGTACACCAGAAAACACCCAAGTGTTCACTGGGAAGTTGGGAGATCGGCAGTTCCAGCAGGGTCAATTCCGATTCCGATTACTATTACTACTTCCGAATTTTCCAAATTCTTTTTTTCTCTCCATCGGTTGCTTACATTCCCCATCAAATCAGTCTTTTAAATTTCTTCTCTTACCACCACAGTTGCGGCCACATTGACAGCCGAGCATATCTTGTTCCATCCGTCTTCAAACGTGCTTCTAGCTTCATAGCGAAAGGTAAAACTTCATCCAGTATGTCCAGTGTCCAGCATCCAGTGTCTAATTACCGAACACTTATCTGAGTTGTATACCGTGGATAGTTTGTTACATGGGGACGGACGCTCCCGCGAGCACGGGACAAAAATTTATCAGATGAAAACGAAGTGGGGATTCTGGCCCGTCCTTGACTGCCTGGAAACAGGTTCGCGATTCAGCGCAAAAGTAATACGACAAACCATTGACGAGACCGCCAGTGTACAAAAGAAATGCATCAATTTCACAAAAGAAACGAAAGGAACGGCTAATTCTTAACTATTTTATTTATATTCCCTCCCTCTTGGTTACTATCCACTTCCACCTAAGTTCACGAATTTCTGTGGCTATCGGCCGTTGATGACACCGACGATGGAGTTCCTCATTGGATATCCAATTATCAGGCCACCAGGCACGATGTATGAATGTATCGCAGGCACCGGTTAATGAATACCTGCAGT
Organism: Sabethes cyaneus; assembly: GCF_943734655.1. Classification (NCBI taxonomy): domain Eukaryota; kingdom Metazoa; phylum Arthropoda; class Insecta; order Diptera; family Culicidae; genus Sabethes; species Sabethes cyaneus. Next base: position 105,523,530 of record NC_071354.1, on the reverse strand, counting down.
TTTTGCGTTGTCTCCGCTGAGACGCACCACGTTTCGCAGGCATACAGCAGTACGGATTTAACGTTTGAATTAAAGATTCGGGTTTTCGTACGTAGAGTGATCTGGTTTGAGCGCCAAATGTTTCGCAGACCTGCAAAGGCACCCCTGGCCTTCCTGATCCGTGTGGCTATATCAGCCTTGGTACCACCATCGGGCGTTGTTTGGCTACCAAGATATTGAAAGGCGGCTACCTGCTCAACTTATTGTCCCGCTACTGTGAAGTTGGTGGCATTGTCAGTGTTCACTGCCATAGACTTAGTTTTCGCTACATTGACTGTGAGACCTGCTGCTTGGGAGCTCTCGGAGAGGTCATCTAACTTGCTCTGCATGTCGTTTCGGCGTTGTGCGAGCAAGACAATGTCGTCGGCTAGGTCAAGGTCATTTAGCTGCTCCATCGCTAGAGGATTCCAAGGCAATCCTCGATTTGGTCTACTGTCAATTGCTCCAACTAATATCTCATCCATAACGATGAGAAACAGAAGCGGTGATAAAATGCAGCCCTGTCTCACGCCAGCAGTAACCCTTATGGGGTCGGCCAAGACGCCGTCGTGCAAAACCTTGCACGAGAACGCCTCGTACTAAGCCTCGATGAGATGGACTAGCTTATCTGGAACTCCTCTACGCCTAAGTGCGCCCCAGATGTTTTCGTGATTGAGTCGGTCGAACGTCTTTTCGAAGTCAACGAACACCAGCAGAAGAGAGTCCTGGAATTCATTGATCTGCTCCAATATAATGCGGAGCGTTGTGATATGGTCTACACATGATCGGCCAGCACGGAATCCAGCTTGCTGCCGCCGGAGAGTAGCGTCGATCTTCTCCTGGATCCGGTTGAGGATTACCTTACAGAGTACAGAGTAATACAGAGCAATGTGATGCCATGCCAGTTACCGCATTCCGTTAGGTCTCCTTTCTTAGGGACTTTGACCAATATGCTCTGCATCCAGTCCACCGGAAAAGTTGCGGTTTCTCAAATATTGCTGAAAAGCTGATGCATCATCTGGGCTGACAAAGATGGGTCAGCTTTGAGCATTTCGGCTGAAATACGATCTATCCCTGGCGCTCTATTGGATTTCATACTCTTGATGGCTGTTACAATTTCATCCAGCGATGGCGCCTCCGAGTTGACGCGATTAATTCGACGAACTGTAGGCGTCATACGCTGCTGGTTTTGTTGCTCTGACATTTGAAACTCGGAAGAGTTGTTCAAAATGTTCATTCCATCGCTTAAGCTGTTCTGTACGGTCAGTCAATAGCTGAGCAGCTCTGTCCTTTAGCGGCATCTTTGTATTCATCCTGGCACCACTAAGGCGGCGAGAAATATCGCACAACAAACGGATATCACCATTGGCGGCGGCGGTTTCTCCTTGTTCGGCTAGGGAGTTAGTCCAGGCTCTCTTGTCCCGCCTACAAGCACGTTTAACAGCCCTGTCCAGTTCGGCGTATCGTTGACGGGCAGCTGTCTTAGCCGATCTGGTCCGCGCTCGCTCAATGCCGGCTTTCGCCTCTCTCCGCTCGTCGATCTTCCTCCAAGTTTCATCCGAAATCCACACCCTCCGCCCACTGCGCGCTTTGCCGAGGGTTTCATCACTGGTTGTGATGAAGGCGTTCTTGATGCCGGTCCATTGCTCTTCGACGGTTCCACCAGGTGGCAACTCCGAGGCTCGAGATTCACTTTCTCCTCCCGTCGTTGGACACGTGCGACGCGCAGACGTATCTCAGCGATAACAATATGACGGTCAGATGCAATGTCAGCGCTGCGTTTGTTGCGTACATCAAGAAGGCTACTTCTCCATTTCCGGCTGATGCAGATGTGGTCGATTTGGTTTTCTGTTCGGCCGTCGCGGGAAACCCACGTGACTTTATGTACTGGTCTATGGGAGAAGAGCGATCCACCAATGACCATGTCGTTATTACCACAGAATTCTGTAAACAGCTCCCCGTTTTCGCTCATCTCTCCTAGGCCATGGCGTCCCATGACGCGTTCAAGGTCCGCGTTGTTTGAGCCAATCTTCGCGTTGAAGTCGCCCATGTGAATTTGGATGTCCCCCTTCGGGATTTTCTCAACCACGCTGTTCAGCTGGCTGTAAAAACTCTCTTTCTCCTGCAGGTCGGCAGCATCTGTTAGCGCATAGCACTGGATTGCCGTAAGGTTCCTAACCCGTGTTCTGAATCTGGCAACGATTATTCGCTCATTTGTTGGTTCCCACTTCATCAGGGCCGCATGTGCCCCTGGGCTCAGTAGGAATCCAACTCCTCTTTCTCGAGTAGCATTTTCACCTCGTATGCCAGTAGAGCAAGACTTGCCCGGATGATGTCCTGTGTTCGCCAGTACCCGGCCAGCGGACCTCGCTCAGCCCCAGGATTTCAAGCTTCAGGCGGCTAGCTTCCCTTGCAAGTTGAGCCAGCTTGCCCTGCTGGGCAAGGGTCACTATATTCCATGTTCCGATTCGTGTCCGTGTTTTCATGCTAAAGGTCGTTGCAAATAATCCGGAGAGATTTCTTCTTTCATTTTCGGTAACTTTTTGTATGTTCTGGTACAGTAGGCTGTTAACCTAAGGTCCTTATCCCGCTGATGGGGCTGCCATCTTAATGTGGGCGGGAGCCACTGTGCCCCCTTTCCTGTTAGCATACGACAACCGAAGTTGCGTACCCCAGCCGGCACCTCGTGGAGGTAGGAATGGGAGTTAATGAACAGAGGTTATGGAATGCACATGTTCACCCTTTGCCAGCCCATCTGCTCATCTACCTGAGCTCAAAATCCTCTCGTGCAGCTTAGCGTCGCGTGATCCAACTAACGAATGTATGGACTTTGTAATATATTAAATACTGGGCTTCTGCAGGCTAGTACAAAGCTTGCTGACGACACTAACACGCACAGGCCGGCGATTCCCAGCCTCACAGCACCTGAACACTCGAATCTTTCCTCCGCTGGGTTCACGTTCGATAATATTCACTGAGTCTTCCGACTCGATTTGAACTAATAGCCTCGATAGGCGATGCGTGTACACCCTTAACACTATCAAAATAGCGAACTTGTCGCTCAAATGGTCACAGAAATATTGATTCCACAGAAGCCGTTTGTGCTTTGTTTGACTGGGACGCTGTATTCAAAAGAGCAAAAATAAAGTAAAAAGAGCAAATCAAGCCTGTCGGTACTGATCTATTGCGATCGGATAACGGTGCTGAAAAGAGAGCGTGGGAGAAAGCATGGGCGGCATTGCCAGAATGATTCACTGCTGCCATCGGGATGCGATATTTTAGATTTGCCCCTTTTCGAGAGCCCGTTTTTAATTACTCCGAGAATGTGGATCGGCCTGGTCTGGCATGAGATGGGTCATTGTTTGCAGCTTGGATATGGGTTCTGTTGTGCTGTTGTTAGTGTACTGAGGTACATTGGGGCAAAATTACTGTTGCATTTGTTTATGTCTGGGGGGATAATAATCATTCGAAGGCAGCGGTACTCACTCCTGTCGCACGCTGCCTTTGGAGCTGGTGACAAGTTTTCAGAGCACATGTACTGCTACTAGGTAATGTTCAAGAAAAACCAGACATCGATGAGAATGCAGTCGTTATGGTTCAATGTTCGTTAGTCAGATGGTCTTCAGGTGGCATTGTGGATCTTTGCGATAAAAGAAAGTGCTTCTGGTCACTAGGCGTCGGAAAGCTGTAACATTGATGCATCGCTTTCCGTTATCATTCGTGTCGCTGTACAAGCTATGGAGCCTGATCAGCGGACTTTTATGTTGCGGGCGTTCGTATATCCGAAAAGTTGTCTATACAAAATAAATGGTGTATTGATACTCCAATGTATTGGTACGCGTTCTCTGGGCAATACTCAGAATTGTTTTGTAAGAGATGCTACATAGCTAACTAGTTTTCTTGTGGTAATATAAGCAACCGCAATAAGATCTGCGATGCTGGTTTACGGATAGTTTTATTCGAGTTAAATTGTCAACTATAAGTATTAAATAAGACTCTTTCTACTTGGCAATGGGAAAGTCCCCTATAAAACTTTAGGTAATCGTTATTCCGCAATAGAATATTCATAAAAATTAATAAAACCACGCAGCTGTAGATTTGTTTCGTGGGATAATCCAATATCCTTCACTGTGTGCTGAGAAAATCTGCTTGTGTTTCCAGGAAGGAGATTTTGTTGTATGATGCCTTGAAATTTTAATTAATAATATTCGTGAAGATCAGAAAATTTTCATTTATTTTCAATGATCTCGAGTTTTTAAATATTGTTTTCGTTCATAATTCCATAAACTGTGCCCTTGCAAAAAATTGAGGCTTGATGCTTGAGTTAGTTAAATTTTTGGCTTCAACTGTAGAATATCTAAGTATCATTCAACCAGAACGCTATCAGAACAGCTGACAACCCGACATCCTAATCCGTTGAACTGCAATGTCAATTGGATTCGGTACTATGGCTCTATGTGAACGTGCGCTCTGCTTTTGATCCGATTTTCCAAGTGCTGAAATTTATGTGCTCTTTTTTCCAGTGAAATTAATGTGCTTCCATCACCACTAAACTGCGTTTTTTTGTCTTTTGTAACTCTTTCTTTTCAGACAGTATATCAATGGTTAAGCAGAGGAACATCTATATTTTACTGCAGCATAGGTCATTTGTTATGTTACTCGTTTTGGTTATCTACGTTCAGCTCAGCTGTCGCATGTACTAGTTAAGAGAATTTATCTAAGTTAATAAATTTGAAACCCATATACAACATACAAAAAAAACGAGACAAAGACGAAGCAAAATATGTAAGTAAACATAAATCTACAGCCATATTGTGTATAGGTGAGGTTTGGTACGATCCTGGACATTTGCTCACAACCGTACATCGACTGAGATATTTTGAACTATCGTACAGGAAGATGAGAATATCGTTGATTCCCTTAAATCGTTATCACCGATTGCCCATCGCCGATTTTTGGCACCCGAGGAACAAACTAACAAGTAGCAACACTAACTCATGCCACAGTTGAATGCAATTCGAAATTACCCAAACATTTCGATAAACAGTTTTACTCTTCCGAGACAAAAGCATCAGTCCCATTGATGAGGGAAGAAATGCTATCTGCTTAATGGTTAGTTTTATTAATTTAGTGGATTTCAGTCAAAGAATTCCCTAGCCTACCAGCAACAGTGGCATCTAAGTTCCGATAGGAGTTGCAAAACTTGCAAATAATAATGGTTTTTCGTTAAGTTCAACTATTGTGACATGTACATTTATATTATTTATATTAAAAACTATACGTGTTAAATCAAAGAAATAACTGATGCATACAATTTAAAATAACGGTAGTATTTTCCACTGTATAATCAAAAATATGTATTATTTGTTCAAGCACATGAATGAATTTTCAGTTATTATAATCTGATTATACTTTCGAATTTGGTCACGCTGGCCTTGGCTGATATTTCCCACAAGAAATTGCAAAACGAAGTTGGAAAAGTAACAGAAAAGCAGTATGAATGCTTGCTGGGTTTTACTCTATTGTACTCGCGATTAGTTACATTGTTTTAATGACCGGTTTAGGTTTTTTAAACCAAAGGCCTAGCATGCGATACTGAAAATATTCAAATTAGTTCACAGCTCCATCCATCTGCTGAACCAAAGCTGAACTTGAAAAAAATCGAATAATAAACAAATAAAAAAGCAGTTCTCTTGCGCTTTCCTAGTATTCAACGGGTACTACACAGTGTGATATAACTACGCCGTTGTGTGTAGTTATAGAAGTGTAAGCAATGCTCTACCCATCCAGCATAGTACTACATACCGAAACTATTCTCATTTATAATGTACACTGGTGTAGACAATAAATTGTAAATTTTGCTTTTCGGTTATTTTCAGAGGGCTATATTTTGCAATGCAAACCAGCGGCCTATGCGATGAAAACTGTTTCCTGTTACTTTTCTTTCCCCTATCGCCTATCAGCAGGGATATCTACATATGCAAAAAAAAAAGCTATATGAAACATGTCATGAGAGAAAGAGAAAGAACCCAGCTCCAACAAGAGGATGATTCTCGTTCGACAGAAATTCTGAATAACCGGTCTGTAAAAAATGAACATCGAAGTAAGGCGCGGAAAATGCTAGCCATCAATTGAGCGGCTCGTTAGGTTTGAATAAGTGCATACTGGATCAGTTCAGCCAACTGAAATGAAACATTTTTACACAATTATTTGTTTGAGTCCAGGGCAATCCTCACTCGTTTGGGTTCTATTCGATGCTTCTTGGGTGCTATGGTGCTATGTCCAAAAAAATGGGTTGCATTGCAATCAAAATTTAGATATTGTTAAAATTTAAAACTGAGCAGCGAAAAAAACAAGAGCATAGCAACGAAATGTAAAAATCTTTTTTGTTTGAATTGAAAAACTTTGCTTGATTTCAACTTAAGCGACTACGAAGTGTGTCGCTGAATATTTTTCAATCGAAATATTACAGTTTAAATAAGTGTAATAATTATTTTATTTAATTCAGATGTGTTTTATGAATCCTGTTTTAAAGTACAATATTTACAATATACAATATTTACCAATCACGGAAACTGTGCTTCGCAACATTCACTTATTGAAAAATGCTAAGATATCTTAAACATTTTAAATTTTGAAATTGCCAGAATACATTTTCGATGCTGGTTAAAAAAACTGTTGGAGATCTTTGTTTTATTGTCATATTATAGGGTGATAAGGGTTGCTTGTCAGTGAAATAAACTCTCATAAAACCAAAACAAGAGCTCTATAAGGATTCTATCCTAATAATTCAGAACTATACTTACTAACGAATATCTCTTTTCTTTAATTATCATTCGAATGCGGTTATGGAATGCGCAGCAGCTGGCATGCACGATTTTCCGTTGCATATCGTTCCAAATAGTTACCAAAAGATGCTTGAATGATTCCAAAGTGAGATGTTTTGTTCACCTAATTTCATTAAATATCTATGCAATGTACTCCAAGAAATAGAGATCCATTGATTAGGCAGACCATTCTTGTGATTATATGAATTGTGGTAAATTCTGATGACACCACTTTGCATTACTTTTGACTGATGAGAAAGCAGTACTTTCCATGTAAAATTAATTTTGAAGCATAAATTAGCTAACGATTCTTTGAAATATGTTCTAAGTAATTTGTGTTGTTTTTATCTCCACTTCGATGATAAATAGCGGAAGTTTGACATTCCACTGCAAACCAGCACTCTTGACACCATTAAAAACGGCTGGACAGGCAATCTATGTATGCAAATACATATCAATAAGCTTCGCAGCATGTATACGATCATTTTGCTAGCTATTAGAATCTTGGAACAAAAACCTTTTTTCATCAGAAAATCGCAAAAACTACCTACTTTGACTTTCCCTAGCCCGCTTCTGCTTCTCCGTAAATCCGTGATCCCACTGCTTTCTATATGCTTTCAACTTCAAATAGTGTTTGATGATATTCTTAATCGACAATTGAGACTAATTCATATCCATAGCCATTGATCGCCCGAATCTTACAGAATACCGGCAAATCCGCTTTCTTAGCCATTTTTTAAGGTTTTGGTCGGAATCATAGACATGTTGGCAGATTTTATTTGTTCGCGTTTTTTCTGCCTTGGAAAATAAATCTCTCGTTGACGTCGATATGTTTAAGCTGTCCCTACGTCTCACAAGGTCCAAATTTAATTTCAGTTTTCGTTTTGAGTCCACGCTTACAGCAGCAAAATAAAAACAATCTGTCAAAACAAACTAACAAATATTATATGTACACTTTCAACTAAAAACATCTGTATTTGGGAAAAATCTACTTTACCAGAAACATCCATTGATAAAAAATATTGACTTGCAACTTGAATCACCATGTAAACATTTTAAGGACATGGCTATCCTCAAAGCACCACACGCATTTTCTTTGAGCCTATTTCTTTGAAATCATCAAGCAGAATAATTGCAATCTAACTGTCTATCGACACTCATTCAAAAACCCTATACTTCACAATTGGTGGCTAAGCAAAATAAGTAAGAATTCAAGCGAATTCTTGCGAACCTAAATTCCTAAAACGGATTCTTTTCCACTATTCCAGACAATTCTGACATAGGTATATCTTTTTGCGTGGTACATGACTCTAGATCAATATTCAGAATTCGAGTTTATGTGCACCACCATTCATCAAACATCCCACGAGTGTGATTCGGAAAATGAGAACCAACATCATTCATGCCGAAGTACTCTCGTGTAGTCCTCGAAAGCTATAGGCGGTAATGGGGAAGTACACGCAAAATGTGCTACCGCTTTGTAGCAAACTGCTCCGAAAAGCTGCTGCTAGACGGTTATTATTTACCGGATGACGAAAGTGCTTGTCTGAAATAATTTAAATGACAGAAATGAAAGACAAATGAATGATTGTCCACAAATAAAATAATCTGAAACAGCAAACATAAAAGATTAACTTAAAAAAGTGCACATTCACTTCAGCGTAAACACTTGCAATAACAGAAATAGCGCGATTGGTGTGTATCTACCTATACGCTCACCAAACATCACGAATGACATAAGGAAAACAACAACAAAAAACAATCCAATGTGTATCCCAAGCCTGCCTCACTTAGGGTGCAATACAACCAGAGCAAATAATAAATTGAAGCATTGAACAAAGTGGCGATTGTTAGTATCGCAGAGAACATGACAACCCTTGACAGCGATGGGCATGTTGAAATGAAAAATGCATTTCTGATGCGTGAAAGCATTCTAGGTTATCGGTGACTGACGTTATACCATTTAAATACGGAAAAAACATGCATGAGACAGATTATAAAAGCAAATTCAATTTTACTGATACATAAGCGAAACATAAAAAAAAACTGGTCGTGAATCAAAACCATACACAGATAAAAATAAGTATGAATTGCTATCGGCAAAAAAAATAAAATTAATTAGCGTAGTTATATATTAGTTAGGTAATTCATGAAAATTATATTGTAAATATTTTTATATTTTAATTTCAGTTGAATAAAACAAACATATTTTTTTTAATAAAAGTTAAACTCGAAATCGTGTTAAGATCACTTGAGAAAGAAAAAAATTACAACAGATGACAGAAGTATTTTGGTAAGTATGTACCTTTTTCTAATTTACCGATCTAACTTGAACTTAATACTATGTTTTTAAGCTTCAAGTTTAGATTCTATAGACTTATTTTACTGCCTATACCATGCTGCCTACTAATTTTGATATCAACCTTGGGTTATAAACGTTTTCAAGAACTTGACCCTTCTTGATCGACAGACTTCGCAGCCGGTCATTAGAGTACAGGACAATTACGTGGCTACTAACTCTGTAGCAGCACCGCTCAGCTGAGATTTTAATATACGACGACTGGCTTATTAGACCAATATCATAGTTCGAAACTAAGTGGGCGGTATTGATACCAATTTTATATAAAAATCTTACCGGTGAAAGTGGTTCAAGGAATATCGTGCACTTAAGTAATCTAGTAGCGCAGTTAGCTTCGGAGTACGATGCTGGCCTAACAATCCAGTTGTCATATGTTCGAATCTCGGCTAGGCAATGCTGCTATAGTGTCAGTAAGATTGTTACACTAACATCGAAATTATCCCGTACTCTAATAACCGTCTGCGAAGAATGTCGATAAAGAAGGGTCAAATTCTTATGGACAAGTATACCCATGGCTTTGCTTTGCAAGTATTCTAGTGAATAAGTTTGTTGAAATTCAATGGACTCTGGCAATTCCCTACCAAATCCTCTCGAAAAATGAGAAACGGGATTTCGACTGTTACAGACAATACGTATCTGCGGAATGTTTACGTATTTACATGTTTACGTATCTGCGAAATGTTTACGTGAGTGGATGGTTAATTTAGCTATGTTATAGTTGTAGTGTAATTATAGTGTAGCGACATTTTGTAATTATCCTTAATGTGAACATTATGTAGTTAAATTTTTAGTGACAGAATAAAACGAAAAACTTTCCTAACTTAACTATTATCATAGATTACGTCTAACTTTTTAACTAGAAGTAATGTGGAATATTTACGCATTGTCGCTGTTCTTCCCGATGATACAGCCATTGCCTGTTTAAAAACAAACTAGTCATATCGAGCAGTCGATTATTAAGCATCATACTTGAATGCAAAGACAGCAGACCGAAAAGTTCACTTACTCCAATTTTTAACTTAACTAAGTTTTCAATATGTAATTCGAGTCACGAAAGTTTTCAAAATCCGAGACAAAAATAATTTGCGTACCCCTCAATCAACTGTCAGTAAGCCCAATTAACGAACATGAATCGATAGTCGTGGCCCAATTAAAGAATTCTTGCTATATTCCTTGAACATGAGTGAAACACAACTCTCACAGAATTCGCATGATACTAACTTTGCCGTTGTGGCAACGGATCGTTATTATCTCAGCGCTAAATGAATTATGGATTGGCTCCCACCACCGATCAGAGCCTTCCTCTACAGCTCGGTGACCTCTTTGTTGTTCTCAATTGAAAATATTTTGACGGCAATATGGTCACGTGTCCAACTCACGACAACCTGCCTCGCTGTATTCTAATTAGCCGGTGCCACACTCCACCTTTTAATCCATGAGTGTACGTCACACTCCATCTATTCGTTTTCTGCCAAGTATTGACAGCAGAAGCTGGCCACGAAGCGACTAAAATTGCGTCTGCCTCGAAGCGAACGACTAAATATGAAATGCTAAATCCCGCAAGCTTTACCTAAGCCTGGCTAAACTGGCGTGAAATATAACTTTTTCGTTCAGTTATGATGTCGTATTTCTCAGTTTCAATCTAGATATACAAACCAAATGGTTTACTGGGAAGAAGCAATCGCTTACCTGTATCGGCCCTCCTTGATGGTTTGGAAAACACACAATTATGTTCACGTTTATTTATTCTAGAAATTAAACAGCTGTTGATTTAGTATCACAGAACAATTCTACTTCTTTTTATCAAGAAGGAACACAAAGGGGGATCTTTGACATGAAAATATAAATCAATATTCATTCACTAGCAGAAAATTTATCTTGTTGTTAATCCCAGCCTAAACAAACTGACAAATGTGCGGGACAAAAACGCCTAGAACGCTTCTAGCATATTGAGTAAAAATTCCTACTAAATTAATTATATTGCCGGTATGTTGGCAGCACTTGAAAAACACCAACAAATAAACCATCTGATTCCATATGAAAATCTGGGCTCTAACATATATAGTTTCAACGTAATTCATGAATATTATTCAGGTGTAACTTCACCTTTTGTTCCTCAAAACTCAATCGCCCGTATTCGAAACTCTGTGGGTGTTAATTCAACTCTAGTGACTTAGGCTTACTTACTTACTTATGTGTCCATGTCCGCCGATCCGGCGGAACAAAGGGATGAAATCAGAGATCTCCACTGCTGACGGTTACCCGCCATGGCTTTTACCTGTCGCCAGGACAGGTTCTCGTCAACAGCCCGGCTGTCGTTAGCTAAGCTCCGTCGCCATGAGCCTCTGGGTCTGCCTCTTCTACGCTGTCCTTGGGGATTCCAGTCGAGTGCTGCTCTGCAAACCTCGTTCGCTCCTTTCCTCAAGGTGTGTCCGATCCACTTCCACCTACGTTCACGAATTTCTGTGGCTATCAGCCGTTGATGGCACCGACGGTGGAGTTCCTCATTGGATATCCAGTTATCAGGCCACCAGGCACGAATGATGTATCGCAGGCACCGGTTAATGAATACCTGCAGTTTTTGCGTTGTCTCCGCTGAGACGTACCACGTTTCGCAGGCATACAGCAGTACGGATTTAACGTTTGAATTAAAGATTCGGGTTTTCGTACGTAGAGTGATCTGGTTTGAGCGCCAAATGTTTCGCAGACCTGCAAAGGCACCCCTGGTCTTCCTGATCCGTGTGGCTATATCAGTCTTGGTACCACCATCGGGCGTTGTTTGGCTACCAAGATATTGAAAGGCGTCTACCTGCTCAACTTGTTGTCCCGCTACTGTGAAGTTGGTGGAATTGTCAGTGTTCACTACCATTGACTTAGTTTTCGCTACATTGACTGTGAGACCTGCTGCCTGGGAGCTCTCGGAGAGGTCGTCTAACTTGCTCTGCATATCGTTTCGGCGTTGTGCGAGCAAGACAATGTCATCGGTTAGGTCGATGTCATTTAGCTGCTCCATCGTTAGAGGATTCCAAGGCAATCCTCGATTTGGTCTACTGTCAATTGCTCCAACTAATATCTCATCCATAACGATGAGAAACAAAAGCGGTGATAAAATGCAGCCCTGTCTCACGCCAGCAGTAACCCTTATGGGGTCGGGCAAGACGCCGAGCACAAGAACGCCTCGTACTAAGCCTCGATGAGATGGACTAGCTTATCTGGAACTCCTCTACGCCTAAGTGCGCCCCAGATGTTTTCGTGATTGAGTCGGTCGAACGCCTTTTCGAAGTCAACGAACACCAGCAGAAGAGAGTCCTGGAATTCCTTGATCTGCTCTAATATAATGCGGAGCGTTGTGATATGGTCTACACATAATCGGCCAGCACGAAATCCAGCTTGCTACCGCCGGAGAGTAGCGTCGATCTTCTCCTGGATCCGGTTAAGGATTACCTTACATAGTACTTTGAGAGTAATACAGAGCAACGTGATGCCATGCCTGTTACCGCATTCAGTTAGGTCTCCTTTCTTAGGGGCTTTGACCAATATGCCCTGCATCCAGTCCACCGGAAAAGTTGCGGTTTCTCAAATATTGCTGAAAAGCTGATGCATCATCTGGGCTGACAAAGATGGGTCAGCTTTGAGCATTTCGGCTGAAATACGATCAATCCCTGGCGCTCTATTGGATTTCATACTCTTGATGGCTGCTACAATTTCATCTAGCGATGGCGCCTCCGAGTTCACGCGATTGATTCGACGAACTGTAGGCGTCATACTCTGCTGGTTTATGTTGGTCTCTGACATTTGAAACTCGGAAGAGTTGTTCAAAATGTTCAGTCCATCGCTTAAGCTGTTCTGTACGGTCAGTCAATAGCTGACCAGCTCTGTCCTTTAGCGGCATCTTTGTATTCATCCTGGCACCACTAAGGCGGCGAGAAATATCGTACAACAAACGGATATCACCATTGGCGGCGGCGGTTTCTCCTTGTTCGGCTAGGGAGTTAGTCCAGGCTCTCTTGTCCCGCCTACAAGCACGTTTAATAGCCCTCTCCAGTTCGGTGTATCGTTAACGGGCAGCTGTCTTAGCCGATCTAGTCCGCGCTCGCTCAATGCCGGCTTTCGCCTCTCTCCGCTCGTCGATCTTCCTCCAAGTTTCATCCGAAATCCACTCCCTCCGCCTGCTGCGCGCTTTCCCGAGGGTTTCATCACTGGTCGTGATGAAGGCGTTCTTGATGCCGGTCCATTGCTCTTCGACGGTTCCACCAGGTGGCAACTCCGAGGCTCGAGATTCAAGTTGTTCGACAAAGGCCCTTTTCAGCTCAGAATTCTCCAATCGGCGGATGTCGAAGCGGCATCCAACTTTTACCTCCCGTCGTTGGACACGTGCGACGTCGTTGGACACGTTCTGAATCTGGCAACGATTATTCGCTCATTTATCGGTTCCCACTTCATCAGGGCCGCATGTGTCCCTGGGCTCAGTAGGAATCCAACTCCTCTTTCTCGAGTAGCATTTTCACTTCGTATGCCAAAGTAGAGCAAAGCAGGATTTTAAGCTTCAGGCTTCAGGACTAGCTTCCCTTGCAAGTTGAGCCAGCTTGCCCTGCTGGGCAAGGGTCAGTATATTCCATATTCCGATTCGTGTTCGTGTTTTCATGTTAAAGGTCATTGCCAATAATCCAGAGAGATTTCTTCTTTCATTTTCGGTAACTTTTTTTATGTTCTGGTACAGTAGGCTGTTAACCTAAGGTCCTTATCCCACTGATGGGGCTGCCATCTTAATGTGGGCGGGAGCCACTGTGCCCCCTTTCCTATTAGCATACGACAACCGAAGTTGCGTACCCCAGCCGGCACCTCGTGGAGGTAGGAATAGGAGTTAATGAACAGAGGTTATGGAATGCACATGCTCACCCTTTGCCAGCCAAAGTGACTTAGGCAACACTTCCTTAATACCGGGAAAGCCACTAGAGCATGTTAAAGTACGGCCAAAGATTCGTACAACGAAATGCAAACCACAAAATCCTACGAAAGTTCTATCGAACTCAAGAGTCTAGTCAAGACCCAATTCAAAATCACGTTCACCTTTATATCACTCTAATGGAGGCGCAAAATCATTAAGCTCATCGAACAGGACAGTTCTAACTAATCGCACTAACCAAAATTCCTTTGTTAGTTTTCCCGACCTTACGTGTTTTTTATTCGTACTCACGACCCGAATCAAATTAATTTGAATTTTAATTTGTGCTAATTCTAACTCTAACTTTTCTTTGTCGCCACTAAATATCTGATACAAAGTTTACACCTTTTAATTGCTTCTTTGTTCTTAGCTCAAACGTGAGTGATTACTTGTTTTCACTGACGAATTTACCGGTATCCAACGACGGTCGGGAGCTCCCACGTGGTTTCTAGGGGAGCAGGATTCCCAGTGGCAGGTCGTAAGCGCTAGATGGCGGCACCGCGGCCAGTGTTGACGACAGCCAATAGTTCTTCAGGGTAAATGCGTCCCCGGAACACTGTCGGTGGAGAACCAGCGGCGTGCCAAAGAGCACGACGTCAATCCTCTCTCAAGTTTTCAGCCTAGACTAGTTCACAATATAAATTCGAATTCAATATTCACTCACGTACGCAATCATCAACTTAAATATCACACTGCTCGATAAAATTTGTCTTAACTCGAGTACGGTCTTCACCAAAGTGAACGAGAAAGGTATTTTCATGCTGTGTCCTGATTGGTCGTTTCCTATTTACCTGCTCTCGTTATCTACTTATCAATCATACATATAAGAATTTTCAGGAAATTTCCCGAATGATGTCATGACGTTGGTACAACGTGGCAGAAATACGTCTCAATTTATACCATCACGCAACATTGTGGATGTTGTCTTATCTTTAACTAATCAACGGACTACCTAACTTGCACCTAAACTTCAATGTACATAAAATACGTGTAACAAGGTATATTGTTACACAGGCTGCTGTCTAATAGGTTGAAAATATCCACACGTACCCTATGTCATTTCATGCCATTAACATCAACAACATCTTAATCGAAAACTACCCCTCAAAATATTAACCGCTTAACAAGAGTTTACCAGTTATTTTGCACATCGTTTAATTATACCAGAATATTTGACAACTTAATTAAAAGTGGTAAAGAATTTTGTGCATATTTCCGTATAAAAAGCACTCCTTCCACTGGACGGTGTTTTGTATTTCTCTTAAAATTGTTAATTCATCAACTGAAGACAATTCGTGGTCAGTTACATCACTTCTGATCAATTCATGTAAGATAATGCTCAAGTTTGATTTTGCTTTCTTTCTTTTCTTTTCTGCTTTCATAAAATAAATCTTATTTCAAACAAATTTGCTGGGAAATTTGAGGGTTTGAAATCACCTTTGAGAGCGTTTTGAACCCAGTCTATAGTTTAATCGTTGAACAAAAACATTACCCTCTACCACCAGGCAGGCTAAAATGCCAAAAACCAGTATTTGAATCAAAGATGATCTTCGTTTCTTTGATTCGAATGTGCACTTAAAATGATGCTAACAACATTTTAAAAACATTTATTTCGCCCAGCACATCAACAATTTGTTTGCATTGTGAATATGAACTAATCTTTAACGGAATATCATAGTTGCTGAAATTTTAAACAGTCATTTATTCTCATCCTCACAAGAATATATAAAGATATTTCCAAACTAACTAAGCTGGAAAATATTCTGCAGAAAATGGTACAGCACACATGGTCTAAGGAGCACATACTAATATTAACACAGCATGCTTATAACTAAGATTTGCTGCGATAACTTGCTCATTGAGTATATTCACAACTTGCGTACCAGCTAAAGTGCATTTCTTGTTGAAACTTGCATCGCAAGAAGCAAATTTCGATAACCGGCACTTGCGAAACTACATACACCGTTAGTGGCATTCGTGGATGAACCTAACGGCCACATTTGCATCCAAAATTACTGAGTGCCATCATGTTGAGATTACCTTTAATTTTTTACTAAACTTCGAATTTTAGAGCAACGTGTTTATGATATAGTAAATGTGATAGTAATATGTTTGTAAAATATTTATCAGAAATTACTATACGTATTAGTCAACGCAAACTATTGTAATTAATGAAATAGAATTTTGTACACATATAGAACCATGTATCGCATAAGTATAGACTTGTGGTATATTCATTTTAAACATGACCAATAGCCCTTTTTTCGAGCAATCGCATGCGTTCTTTACACGGTAAATATAGAAATTGTGTTTTGTGATGCAGCAAACATGTAGAGAGAGTGTGGTGCTTTTTATCCGTTTCGGAGATATTCAACTTTTTATGACACGTCGCACCCACCCATCGAATAGTACTCTGTACTTCCTGCTACCACCCTACTGTAGCAAATTAAGCCGTACCAACAATGGCAATACGTAGGTACGTTTGAACTTGCATGGATTGGACGTTGTTTTTAGACGCTCGCCAGACTTTAACAGTTTTGCTTTCAGTCTGGGTTTTATGATACGGCATATATCTTTGGCACAATTATAAAAAACGTGGCGCTAGAGCCACAAATGTTGATACCTGATGAAGCGGCACAATATTTTTGCTCAGTGAGTTCATATATTTTCCCAAAATACGCAATTCGACCGTATGCCTACTGTAATCTAAAAAACAATTGAAAAACGACATAATTTCGGTACCTAACTTGGTTTTTGGCTATCAAGCAGCCTGAACACGACACACAACAGCATGTGATTGAATCTTGTTATCAAAGTACAAAGCCCTCCTCCAAATGTAATCTGGTGAGGTCGCTTGGTTATTTGTGGAAATATTAGAAAATTTCAAATTAGTTTTAGGTACCGAAAAGCGATTATTGACTATAGTGTGTAGCTAAATATACTTCCTTATTCTTCATTTGACTTCATTTTACCTATTTTAAATAGTTTTATCATTGTTACCAAAATATAGTTTCTACGTTTGTGATACAGAAACTTCTATAACATCACTAATGGTTTGCATTCTCCTTCCGTTGCGGTCTGAGCATGCCAACGTGTACCATAAGTCTACTGCACTCGCATCGAATAGCAAAACTTATTGTCATGATGTATGCATACTGTGCCAAAGGATCACACCAAAGCCATCATGAGTGAAGCATATAGGAGACAAATATTTGCCCTTCTAAGCTGAGATAAGAACTTTGTATTTTCGCATTATTTATCTTAGCTGTGGCATATCGGTTTTAAATATACTGTATCTGCCTCGCATAACAGTCGAACAACAAAAATCTCGACTTTTGCTGCCGATATATTCATCCTGGTTTTCGAACTGTCTTATGGCGGCACCGATAAGGTGATTGGTTGAAAGCTGCGGTTTAGCTTCCTGTGTTTTACTTTTTAATCCCGTCTGCTTCGCTTATTCATGAAGAATTATTCATCAAAACTTATTCAAATGAGATCAACATTTCGATGTGAAAGCAACCACAGAAATAAGAATCCTGCAGGATGCGGTATCACAGAAGCGGCAGTGTCTTCGTCTCACACCGCACGGGAAGCTACGCTGTACGATGCAAGAGGATGTACATAAACATTGCGAAAAGCTTCCTAGCTTGAGTAAAATCCTTTCGCTACTGTTCGAAACCCGTGAGAAAGTTTTCTATTATTAATCGAAACAAAAATAACAAGGACAGCATTTTGGTTTTTCGTGGTTTTTCGCAGAGTTCATTCTGTTCTGGATTTGAACTGAAGAAAATATACCACAAGCTACGACAGAATTGATTACGGAATAAACAACATGATACGTTTGGTGAAAAGTTTAGAATCTGATCTACAGACAGCCAACAGTTGAGTTACACTGCCTGACAAAATTCGGATTGTCTGATTTTTTCACTATTCATTTTCTTTTTTTCACTATTTCTCAAGTTTACTATTTAAAGGTAAACTTACTCTATATATATGCTACATACAGCATAGACACATATCAAAGTAGTAATATTGTACACGTCCAATCTTCAATAGATTTCAAAGTTATTTCCAACTAGTTGAGCCCGAATCTTTCGTTCCGGAAACTATAAATGTCTGTTCAGAAAACTGCGGACTTTGTATTAGTTCTTTAAGCTCTTACATTGCAAATTATAGCTCTAAGATATTGTACATAAGAGTCTTAGCCGGAAACTGAAACAAATAGTTTTTATGCTCGCATTATTCATACCGATTCATATTCCATATTCCTATTCATATTCTATTCATATTCATATTCCGATTCAAATGGTCATTGTTAATTGTCATTGTGCTTCCCTGTTGGCCTCGAGGTAAGACGCTGGTCTAATAAGCCAGTCGTCGTATGTTCGAATCTCGGCTGGGAGAGGCTGTTAGAGTCAGTAGGATCGTAGCACTGTCGTCGTACTGTCCTGTATTCTAACAGCTGGTTGCGAAGTCTGTCGTATAAAAACAGAAGGTCAAATTTCAATAACGGAATTAGCACCCAGGTGTTGCTTAATTGTCATTGTTATGGTCATTGTTATTGCCGAACAGTTGAGTCGAAAAGTCGAATCGAGTCGAGCAGTTCAGTCGAGTAATCCAGTCGAATTGAACAGTTAAATCAAACAGTTGAGGTCAGGTGGCTAAGTCGTGCAGTCTTCTTCTTCTTCTTCTTCTTCAGCAGCATAGAACCGGAGTGGCTCGTGCTGTTTCAAGCACTCGTCTCCATTCAACTCGGTCTTGGGCCACTCGTCGCCAATTTCCTAGTCGTCTCGGAAGTCGCAAATCGCTTTCGACCTGGTCGAGCCATCGTGCACGTTGGGACCCCCTGTTCGTGGTGCCGGTGGGGTTGTTGAAGAGGACTATTTTCGTCGCACTGTCGTCCGGCATCCTTACGACGTGTCCGGCCCACCGTAGCCTGCTAACGCTAGATGTACGAAGGGAGGCTCCCCAAGCAGTGCCTGTAGCTCGTGCTTCATACGCCTCCGCCACTCTCCGCTTTCAGTTTGTACTCCGCCAAATATCGTCCGCAGCAATTTCCGCTCCAACACGGCAAGGGCGCGTATGTTCTCCGTAAGCAGCGTCACAGCTTTAAGTCCATAAAGAACTACCGGTCTAATAATGGTTTTGTACATTGTTAGCTTCGTGCGGCGGCGTACGCTTCCTAATCGTAGCGTTTTACCGTCCGTGGGAGGCGCGCTTTTGTTTCCTTTGAGCCTCTTCCTTTCATGTATTTGGTCTTCGACGCATTTATTTTTAACCCAATTCTCCTAGACTCCGCTTTCAGTCTGGCGTAGATTGCCTCCGCCGTCGCAAAGTTCCTGGCAATGATATCGAAGTCATCTGCAAAGCCTAGAAGTTGGCTACTCTTGGTAAAAATCGTGCCTCTTGTTTCGATGCCCGCTCGTCGGATCACCCCCTCAAGAGCGATGTTGAACAGTATGCAGGATAGACCGTCACCTTGTCTCAACCCTCGTCGCGTCTCGAAGGGACTCGAGAGTGTCCCAGAGATGCGTACGAAACACATCACTCGATCCAATGTAGCTCTGATCAGTCGCGTCAGTTTGTCCGGAAAACCGTATTCGTGCATTATCTGCCATAGCTTGTCTCGATCGACTGTATCGTATGCTGCTTTGAAATCAATAAAGATGTGATGCGTGGGCACGTTGTACTCCCGACATTCAAGATCTGTCGGACAGTAAAAATTTGGTCCGTAGTTGCGCGAGCCTCCATGAAACCCATCTGATAATTCCCTACGAAACCTTGTGCTATCGGTGACAGCCGGCGTAACAGGATCTGGGAGAGTACCTTGTAGGCGGCGTTTACCAGCGTAATACCACGATAGTTGCAGCAGTCTAGCCGACCACCCTTTTTGTAGATGGGACAAAGCACTCCTTCCATCCATTCCTCCGGTAGCTTTTCCTCCTCCCCTCCCAAATCCTCGAAATAATCCAGTGTAGAGCCTTTGCTAGCGTTTCTCCGCCATGTTTATAAAGCTCTGCCGGTAGGTGGTCCTTCCCAGCGGCTTTATTGGTCTTCAGCAGCCTGATTTCTCGTTTGACTTCTTGGAGATCAGGTGCTAGGACATCACTATCTTCCATGGGCGCTCCTAGGTTAATTTCCGTTCCGCCTCCTTCTGCGACTTCGCCATTGAGGTGTTCATCGAAGAACTGCTTCCACCTGTCGACCACCTCGCGCTCGTTTGTAATTAGATTCCCTCCCTCGTCCCTACACATGTCAGGTTTCGGTGTGTGGCCCTTCCGAGTTTGGTTCACCTTCTCATAAAACTTGCGCGTGTCATTAGCTCGGAATAGTCGTGCAGATGAATCAAGCTGTCCAGTCGTCAGTTTAATCGAAGTGTCAGGCAGGGATAACAGATTGCAGAGTTTTGGATTTTTGTCTTGCAGATCATTATAAAATTGCAGATATTTACAGTTTTTATGACTTTTATTGCTTTGGCGTAGTTTTTTGTTCGAAGCTCTTTAAATTTTCACAGGCTTCCTGAAAAAGTGTGCAGATTTTTGCAGATTATTTTTATACCAGAAATTTTGAGTAGCCGGAAAACTGCTCGATTTTTTCGATTTTCGAGCAATTGCAGGCATTTTTTCAGAAAATATGGCATCTCTGCTGTCAGGTCGAGCAATTAATCGCGTAGTCTAGTCGAGCGTTGAATCGAGCAATCGAGTTGAACAGTTGAGTCGAGCAGTCGATTCGAATAGTCCAATCCTTGGAGTAAAGTAAAGTAGTAGTTGAGTTAAGCAGCAGGGATGCCACATATAATTCTGTGTTTTTTTTTTTGGAAAAATCTGACAATCTGTACGGCGAGGAAAAATATCTGTGCAAAAATCTGTCCAATGCAAAACAATGAAAGTGAAAGAGATAGAGAGTCATTTTGCTGACTAATTCCGTCTCTTTCACTCTCATGTGAAAGCTCAAAAATCTGTTTAATCTGTGTAATTTGGCGAAAATCTGTATTCTATGCATACAGATTCTGTACAGGCGATTTCTTTCAAATATCTGTTAAACACAGAATAATCTGTGCATGTGGCAACCCTGTTAAGCAGTTAAGTCGAGTAGTTTAGTCTAGCAGTTGAATCAAGCAGGTGAGTCAAGCAATCGAATCGAACAGTTTAGTCAAGCAGTTGAGTCGAGCAGTCAGGTCGAGTATTTAAGTCGAGCAGTGAAATCAAGCTGTACAGTCAAGTAGTCCAGTCGAGCAGTTGAGTCGAGCTGTCAAGTCGAGCAGTCGAATAGAACAGTCCAGTCGAACAGTTCAATCGTGCAGTTGAGTCGAGCAATCAAATCGAGCAGTCTAATCAACCAGTTAAGCAGTCGAGCAGTCCAGCAGTCGACCAGTGACTGAGAATAGAACTAATTGCTATGAAAACATGACATCCTTTCATTGGCCTGTTTTTAAATACCGATAAGCCTCTTATGACGTTCTGTCCTGGTCCTGGTTTTGGCTACAGACAATCCTCTTATATAAATAGATAGATAAAACGGCAAACATGCGCATCTATACAGAATCATATTATAACCGAGCACTTCAACTGTAGCGCATTTTTCCAACAAAGATATCAAATTCGTCTAGGCTTAATCGTCTCACTGTCAAGAATTTGCGATCTGTCCACAAATCCCAAGAGGGATTTTTGTCGCTTTTTCTAACGCACTTTCCTAACACAGACATCAAATTGGTCTAGGTTAACCGTGATACGTGAAAAATCAGAGGGGTTGTATTTTGTATTTATATACAAGACACGATCGCATAGGTGACGTACGACTACGTATCAGCATCTTTGGCTCGAGCAGCACATTCCTCACAATCATGTGGAAGATTTGTGCCTTGTGTAGGACTACGTAAGTCTATAGTAACATTTATCCATGCATGTAATAATACGATTCTTCATGTAAAAAGCGAAGCCTGGATGCTAATTCCGTTATCGAAATTTGACCTGCTTTTATACGACAGACTTCGCAACCAGCTGTTAGAATACAGGACAGTGCGGGGTCAGTGCTACAATCCTAATCCTATTGACTCTAACAGCCTCTCCCAGCCAAAATTCGAACATACGACGACTGGCTTATTAGACCAGCGCCTTGCCTCGAGGCCAACTGGGATTCTTCATGTACAGTCAACCAAAAAAGTATTCGGACAGCAGTACATACATTTTTCTTTTAATAATATTGCTCAGTATTTTTGCAAGGAATTGTAACAAATATTTTTTAAAACAATGTTTAACTGAAGCATTTTTAGTTGCATGGCAATAATTAGGGAAAAAGCGCTCCGTTTTGAATATAAGAATATAGAGTCCATATAGTTTGAAGTGCCTAAAAATGCATTCTTATAAAGAAGTAATCTTTTGAGGATTTATCAAGCGTTGCATTATATAATACATAAAATTTCGCGAAATAGTGCATTTCTTTCACGTGCGACGAATGGAAGAGCGAGTGTTATGTCTGGTTGTATGTGTAGTCAGGATTCGTGTTTTGTATGCACCCCGGTGGCAACTTTGACATTTGCGAACAAAATAGGTGAAACCAACATAGCTGGATCACTGGATCACTTTTTTACGTATCGGATCACTACTGTGCGTGTAAAAGAACGATTCACACGATATTTCAGCAGCGCCACACGTGATTTTCGATGCATTATCATTTATTTCTTGTCCTAAACGCAACGTTTTCTGTTAGTTGATAGTAAATTATTTTATCGATGAATTGTTATTGAGATTCATGTAAAACTCTTCACTTCTACGTGATTATGTTTTGTTGGCTTGATCGCATCACTTCACTGCCGTGTGAATGCTGCGTATTAAAAACAAAACGCCTGTAGCGCCACCTCATTTTGTGTCGGTTTCAGGAAACATAGTAGATGCCCGGGGGGTTGTTTGTATGTTATAGAATCATCATTTGAAATGGACATTTGATCCCTTAGCTTCACAAAATGAGAAGATACTAGCATGTGCTTTTGATTACACAATGCAGTGTTCAATTTTTGCTTATTTCCAGTTTCCGGAGCTGTTAAACTCTAAGCCATTAGACAATTACCTGGTTTGATAGCTGTCCCATTTTGCCAAAAAAAAGCAAAGCCGTGGGCTTAAACCGTCTTTAGACATTACCTCTCTTTATCGACAGACTTCGCAGCCGGCTGTTGGAGTACAGGAAAATTACGGGGCCAGTGTAAAAATCCTATTGACTCTATCTAGCAAGCACCGCCTAGCCGAGATTCGAATATATGACGACTGGCTTGTTAGACCAGCATCGTACCTCGAAGCTAACTGGGCGGTTTTGCCAAAAAGGTATTTTCAATTCTTTTAATTCCACCTTTATATTACAATTAAAAGAAAAGTTTCATTTCTCTTAATTCCTTTACATTGCATAAGTCAGACTTGTTAGCTGAAAGTGTAGATAGGATGGCATAGACTGCAATTTGGGGCCCAATGAATGTCGCCGGTCGACCACAGAGGAAAGAAATTTACAGGAAAATGAAACAGTAAAAATAAAAGCGTTGTACTGCTACTACTGCCTACAGAAGAATTTTTTTTCTCTCAACAAAACTTTACATCTAATTTATCTAAAATTTCATTCTATTTTGTTATCGTTTTTGTAACAGAAACATAAAAGTTCTTTGGATGGAGTAAATTAATGGAGGACGGGTGGAGGTGGATCGTCTTCGCTCAAACCCGTGCAAACATTAGTCACTTGTCATATATTAGTGTCATAAATATATAGAAACAACTTTAAAACACCGATGAACGTTTTGTTTGCTCATACCTATTATACTGGTTATCACCGGCAACATACGGACAATTTGGTTTCACCTGATGCCATTTTGACGACGATTGGTTCTAGATGAAATTTGCAGATTGTCTATGTAAGCTTTACCATATTTACCATCGTTCAACAAAACAAAAAACGGAAAAGAAAATTCGATTCTCTTAGCACAGCGGACATAAAACGATCTGGCAGTATATTCCAGTGTCGAAGATAGAACGATATAAACCAAACGAAGAAATCGAAGTGGTACACGTAAAGACCATAAAATGCATCTTTGTACGGCATCATTTGTCGGATCGAGAGCATGAAGTTTTGAAATTGGTGGAAAAAGTATATAGGAAAATTCAAGGCCTCCATTCTTCAATAGTTTGATATACTAAAAGATTAGTAATATATTAACAAATTACAATTCTTATTTACATATATATTTTACCCCGCATCTGCACCGGATGAATGGATCGTTTGACTCTATTCAACCCATTCTCCTCAGTGATAAGTTAGTTATGTCGACAGTGACAAAATAGAGATAACAGCTGGATTGTATCAATATTCCAGGCAAGTGTTTCGGTTTAATTGGAAACCAACATTTGGTTTCTGTGACAATCCGTAGTCGAAATGAACAAACACTGCAGTGAAAAGATGGATGAGTGGTGCAAATGGTGCAAATCGCAAGTCTTTTAACGAAAGCATCCATCTATTTAATCCCCTAACGAGCAACTTCGTAAAACTGATCGGATCAAACTAATAACTTATTTTTCATATAGAAACACTGACAAACCTTTGAATACTTAAAGTATGAACATCAATTGTTTATAGCTGTCCATGTGTACTTAGACATTATAAAAACAATAATAATTAATGTAGTACAAAAGCCAGGTCACACCGCCAAGCAGAAGATTTAAATCCAAATTCATTTTTAAATCTTTTTAAACAAAGTAGAAGTTCTAGAAACAGAAGATTTCAAGAAATCTATAAATTTTACTACTTTTCTTTCACGTAGGCTTCTATTATTATTTAATGTGTTCTGTTTTATTACGAAACGAACACAAATGCGATGGTTTTCTCTCACAAATAGTGTCTACAATTCTAGATTGTGTTGTGGCTCTGCGTGCCAAATTAGTATTTTATTAATAATAGTAGTTTTTGGCTACAATCTCTTATTTTATTTTATTTTTAATTCACTAATTTATAAATTTAATTTATTTCTTTTTTTTTTATTTATCCGGCATTTGTATTTGATATTAGGGTACTTTGGATAACAATGGAGCATTAATGTGAATTTTTTTTCCTTGTTGGGGACCTTGGACCACTGCGACCAGTTCTTTCATCTATTGTGGTGTTAAGGTGACATTAGTCGTCATCAATTCTGCCAATTTCAAAAGCAGTTTTTTTGTTTGAAACAAAAATTCTGTTCATGAAAATATATTCGCTGTGTTCAGATTGGCAAGAAAAAGGCAGTATTTACATTTTTAAAACCAGAACCCAGCTTTTGGGTCCAAAAACTGCTTCCGAAATTGGGCTCTCCGACGAAAAGTTAATGAATGCTAATTTCCCGTTAAAATGGTTTGGTAGTCTTTCAAAATAACATCTAATATAGCATTTAGGCTATCTGCATCAAACAACAATCTATGGATAACGTCTATCAAAAATCTATCAGCAGATAAAACTTCTTACTATAATTATCTTTATCAGTTTCTAGCATGTTTTATTGTCAATGATAACCATTTACGCATTCTAACACCAGAAACATGAAGAGCACCCAAAGCAATTTCCCCCTTTGTTGCCTAATCGATTTTACTTCACGTGTATCGCTCACATAAGCCAACCATCGTGCTTCTGCCTTTAACCTATGGATATGTGCTGTCGACCCGGCAGCGACCTCTGCTGTTTAGCTTGGAACTTTCAATGAAAGTATACTGTAGTAAAGAAGCAGCAGAAGGACAAGTGTTTGCTCTATTAAAAAGGCATTATGAGTTTTCTATTTAGTGAACTTTGTGTTGGAGTAAATGAGGGTAAATCATTACTACGTGTAAAAGTAGCATGTGTTGTAATTATCGCACTCATCCTAAGAGTATGTTTCTATATCATCAGAAGACAGTTGCACCATTTGAGAAAACATAAATTATATATTTTTTTACTGACAACATTTTCTTCCTCGTTAAACATTATAAAACCTTCTCCTCTATGCAAAAAATAATGGTACACTCAAGTATAGCCAAGAAAAATCTGCCCCACCCAACCAACACAGCATGTTTCGCTTAGTGTTAACGATGGCGATCATTGTTCAAGTCGTCGCTGTTCCTCCTGCGCTTTCTGCTAGTTATACAACGGGCGTCTATTGGCTTAAGTGAGCAGGTTCTTATTTCCAGCAGCAGTGCCTACGAAGGTTCAATTCAGAATCGAACATTGCCAGTTTATGGGTGCACTTAACAATTATGGCTAATTTACTTTTTCAGCGTTAGGGTAAAAATGGGCAAAATGGGGACAGTAATATTCGGCCTCTTTCAACAACTGCTGCGCAAATACCATCTATAAATTATTCTTCAATAAATTACTGTACATTTAAAAAGAGCAGAAAAGTTGCTTTCTTCCAGTTTTGGTCCCTTGCTGAGTAACTTATTGAAAAAATGAACAACAATCCGTTCATTTTTTAATTAATCGTTATGTTTGACTTCAAGTTCAGGATTAAAAAGGATTTTTTGACTGTGGCATTCCAATATTGTCTGCTGGAACTCGACAATAACAGTAACCGTTGGTATCTTGCATACACCAGTGCGATGGCAACGCATAAATGGTGACTTGCTTCTTTTGATAAATTCTGCATTGAAGTTTTTTCTTCGGTAATTGTTTACCATCCCATAACAAACATTTTAATTATAAATGTTTTATCTTGTGAGTAGGTATACATCAGTCTATTCATTTTGCCCTTCTTCGTTCTATCCCCAAGATAAGTTTTGATCAGCATGAAACCAGGCAGTGATAATTAAAATGTCATTATACATACAAATATTTTATAAATTCGCTAGTATAAACTACACCCAAAAAGGTGAGCAGGGAGATTTGGTCACAATTCTGTCTTTTTCTGCTACCAAACATGTCACATAGTTATGCATGAAATATTTATTGAAACAGGTCTACGTCGGATTTTATCACCAAAATTTATCGCGAAGTGAGCTATTTTGAATCCGAACTCTTGCGTCAAGCCTCGTTTCCACTGCAGGCGCGTTTTATTTTTATGTGGTTTTTCGTTTGCTCATATCCAAATTTAATACCTCTGCCAATTTCCATTCTAGATCAAAAGTAATTATTTTTCATTTTTGGATGCTAACACAAAAAATTTTAAAACCCCTATTCTGGCATTAACTCTTATAACAGCAATCAAACGAGATCCAAACCTTTCTAAGTTTCCATAAAAAATTTTCGTATCGTCAAATAATATCTGTCAAGTGTATATTCAACCATTGTTCCTAAAAGGGTAACGACACCAGAAATCGCCGCTTTTTCAGACAGCAAACAAGAAAACCGAGACTTGTTGCAATATCGTTCCAAATCGATGAGAATTGTTGAGCCTGCAATAAACAAAAACATTTTTTCTACGTTTTCAGTATAAAACTTAAGTCCTAATATTTGAAAAAGTCGTAAGTGTAAAATTTTGATGATTGTTGAGACACCAGTTTTCGACCCAAGACCCTGTTTTCGCCATTTCTGTGCTCCAGTTTTCGCCACCCCTAGAAGCATCATTTGCATCTTGTTCTAGTCTAAAAATTCATTAATATTTTTATTTTTTCCGAAAAATAGAATTTATTTTCAGTTGAATAGTGAAAACTGAATGGATTTCCGTTGTGAAACAACCGCACCACTGATTTCCGCGATGTGCTTAGGAACGGTCCATTAAAATTCGCCATTGGCGAAAAGTGGATCATGTTTAAAACAATTCAATATGACGACACCATCTAAAAATAATGGCAATTTGAGTTATATAGTCATATTATATTGGTTCAGTACATAACTATGCTTAAATTATTGAATATGTTACGCTAATTATGGCATTCCAAATATCAATAAAACCCTTTTGATCCCCTAGGGTGGCGAAAACTGGTTCCCTGGCAAAAACTGGTGGCGTTACCCTATTCTGCCATTAGAAGGAATTTATCAAAAGATAATTTGGTACTCAAACTCATAACTCAGATAACTAATTTACATTTCAAAATTAACTATGAAAAAATGTGTAAACAAAAAAAAGTATAAATTTTTTTTTACATAAACATTATGTTTTTTACCTAAAAATTATTGTACTTGTATTTATTTATAACATTGTATTTAGAAATAATCAACAGACGGTCCATAGAGCCTTGGTGGCAATGGCGATTGCCGAAGAAATGGACATAAATAATAATAAAGCATGTTAAACAGTAATATCGGGGAAAAAGGTAACACTAAAGCTAAAACTGTAGTTTATTGAAAAAGGTAACAATTGACTAACAAGAGCAGTGATGCGAGGTGTCCAGGGATCCATGTTCAGAGCTTTAAATATTGATTGTATTTCATCTATTATTTAGCCTTCATCCGGCACAGCTTCCGAGAAGGGTGTCCTGACAGGCAGCAAAGGAAAAAAGCATTCAAGACAATGCCAGATCCTGTAACCCTAGTTCTCAAAATTCCATTTCCTGTGGTGGCGAAAGAAAACATTTCGCTCACAAAGAAAAGAAGAAGGGAATGAGGTCAAGCGTGAGAAACCTCTCAGTTGAGCGTGTAATAAATTCTACGGTTTTTTTTCTTGGTTCCTCCCAGCAGGACTACCAAGCATTCGTCGTTGATGATTCAGTTTACTACACTAGTTGGTCGCTTCTTTGCTAACTGCTTCTACTTTCAAGGCGGAAGCAACTGGCTTTACGTAAACTTATCATATCGGTACAGATTGGTGAAGGCGGAGTGGATAAAATTGCCTAGACGTTTATCGAACAAAGTGGTTCCGATCCCGGCAATAACGAGAAATGAAATCTGTCTAGGAAATTTGATGAACGAAATAAACCACCTGGTAGAGAAGAAATTTCTTCCAAAAATATTAGTGGGAAAATCAAAAATATAGATCATAAAACAGTTTTTACGATACTTTCTAATTCAGGACATAAATTTTCTGTTTATTAAACATGCCACGCAACGATAAAAAGTACAAAAAAGTATTCAGTATTATTAAATATCATTCCTGCTATTTAATCATACAATAGAAATTGCATTCCAAGATAAAGATTTTTGAAATAGGACAAACCCAACTATGCGGGTGAAATTAATGTCCATTCAGTAAAACTTGTGTCTTTTACATTTTTACGAAAAGTTTTTCCTATTACTGAGAGCATTTTAATGAGCATGGCCAGGAAAAAATACGGACAGAAGAAGAGTGGCAGAGTTATACGTCTAGAGTTGCCAAATTTGCTGTGCAATTTTCCGGGGAATGCATTCGATGGGGGTGCCGAAGAATAGTTTCCTGCTTGGTAGAGAGAGTAGAGTGCAATTTGGAAAAGTTTTATTCCACAACGTACAATGCAGTTTAATTTAAAACACAGCTTAACATTGAACAACATTGAAACGGACTGTCAATTGTAGTTTTTAATCTTGCCATTAGAGTAGTATTCAGCTCAAAAACAAAAGTAACAGTTTTATGAATCCATGCGACATCCAATTAAATCAGTGGCAGAATGCAGTCCTGAATAATGTTTAAATGCAACCCAAAACATGACGCAAAAAACTGCTTTTATTGACAATCTTTATTGTATTGACAAAATAAAATAGACGGCTTATACATTAGTTAAGCTCCTGTTCTGTCCAGCTTTCGAACTGCGAGGCACAAAAATTAAAAATGCAATAAGTTTTTTTTTTATTTTGCCTCAACCTAGTAACTTTAACTATTCTGAAAGATTCAGTAAACCATGTATCCTGCGGCGATTAACGCCCTGCAAACATATGCAAACCGAGCGTCCATACTGCACAGTTAATAGCCGAAAGTGCAAAATATGACCGCCATCTTCTGACAAATACTGGTCCACAATGCACAAAGCACCACACGAACCCTTCCTGCTGTTGGACTCAGTTCGCAGTTTTGTGCATTTCCGGACGTTAGCAGAAATAAGCGAAACTAGTTCCGGTTTAATGACCTTGAAAAGTTTTCCATATGAGTGACCAGCCGGCCGACCGGAACGAATTCAAATGCCATTCTGATTTGCATATTAGATTGGATTTTCTTGAATTATTATTATACGATTATTCCTCGGAAGCGGAACGGATTAGTTTGGTTGGCAGATAAAACAGTATCCGAAATAAATAAGTTAGAAAATCGGAAGCAATCAACTGACGTTAAAAGCTAACGTAAAATATAGCAAACTTCCAACGGAATTCATTTCCTACAAAACGAGGTGTTATAATCCTTGCTCAAACGTACAGACCACAGCTACCAGTGGAATGTCAACCGTTTCAATTATTTCGACAAAGGACCGAAGAGAGTTTCATTTCAGTTTACAAAGATATTTAATGCGCAGAAATTAATTACTACTCAAGTCTATGTCTCAGGAAGGCAAAACGAAAAAACAAATGACCCAAGGGATTATTACAACAAACTTGCCACTGATGACGCAGAAAAGCACCGGATTGCCGATGGGGCCTAGAAGTAAGCGGATGAAAAATTGAAACGCAGGAACCAATGATATTTAGTTTATGCGTCCCCAGTGAAAGGCTTTACGCGACTGGCAGCTTTGATGGTGAAACCTTTTCATTATTCATTGCTGATTGAAATGTTTAGACAAAAACTTTAGAATATCATCAAGGGAGAATGAGAAACATCTAGCAACTGAGAGGTTCGATATTTCGAAAAAGCTAAAGCGATGACCAATTGTTTTATTCTTTTCTATATGGAACTAACTAACATTAATAGTAGTCGAATTTATACGTTTAACATATTAGATATTTAATAAAATGCACTAACGCCATTTAAACTTTCAAACTAGACTTACTAGCAACTGTAAAGATCATATAATGTAGAATCTGAAATGTATAGAGCATTTTTTACAGATTTTTTCGTGAACTGATGGTTTAACACGTTGTTTGTAATGAGTGTTTCATCGTTTTTACATTGTTTTTAGTACTTACGGCACTTAAAAGGGCGTAACTCAAATTTCCGCCCTAGGAGGATTTTGAAAATTTCACCAGAGATGTAGTACAACCTCACGAATCGACTGGTTAGGTCCGATTTCATGGAGCATTTTTTTATAATCACGGTCTGGGGGAGCACCGTGGGTGGGGTACCGGAGGGTATTTCCAGCACGCTATTAAATTCGGCATACATATCCTTTTTTTCCTGTGGTTTCCCAAATAAAATCTTTGCCGCTATATAAGAATACTGAAACGAATAGGGAAACTGGGGTTAAAATGTACAGGGGGGAGGGGTAAAATGAACAGGTAGCCAAATTTCCAGTAAACCGATCAACATCTGTTCCAGATCAATAGGTATCTTCTCCTAAAAGTATTTCAAGCTGTTTGAGAGAGTTATCTGGTGATCATAAGCTTTCCAATGTGAAAAAAATTGAAAAAGTAAAAAATATTTGCTGAAATCTGACGTTCCACGTTATAAAGGGTTACCTACTGCAGCATCGACGCCCGAGTTGCATTTTTCTCGTCTAACATCCCTTGGCATACCTCGTCGAACCTGCCGTTACGTCTAACCCAATGGTACCTTCCGCTGCGCTGTGAATGCTTGCTTGGGATAGTGTTCCCAGGAGTTCTCGAGAGGGGTTTTGTTTAGCTCAAGACTTTGCGCGTACTCAGTAGCGACTTCAGGTAACTTGAGTCGTTCCGGATTGTACGGTGGTTGGGGACGGTACCGAATGTTGGTAACAACGAAAGTCTATGGAGCACTTTAAGCATCAAAAGTTAGTGTTCAGAATCGATGTTTACGCCATACGGTGCGCCCCCAGACCGTTATTATCAAAAAAATAAATGTTCCATGTAATCGGACCTCGCCAGCCGATTCGTGAGGTTGTACTGCATCTCTGGTGAAATTTTCAGCTTGCATGGAAATCCGTGAAGATTATTCCAATCAAAAAGAATCAGAGGCTAACAGAGAAAACTAACCTTCGTCCGGTTAGCATCCTTAGTGCTCTATCGAAAGTATTTGAAAAACTAATTAAAGCGCGAATGTCGCATTTTATTGATGATATGAATTTATTAAATAAGTTCCAATCTGGTTTGCAAAAGAATCATAGCACTGGCTCGGCTTTACTTAAAATTCATGACGATGTTGCTAAAGTCATAGATAGAATGGCAATCTTGTTACTTATTGACTTTAGCAAAGCTTTTGATCGTGTTTCACATCGCAAGCTATTGAATAAACTGAGTTCACCATGTGGTTTTTCTCAAAGTATAATCAATTTTTTCAAGTTATATCTCAGTGACAGGAAACAAGCAGTGTTCTATAATGAATGAATGTTCGCATTTTGCAATATTGTATCTGGTGTTCCCGAGGGATCAGAACTTGGTCCACTCTTGTTTTCATTATTCATTAATAATCTGCCAAATGTTCTTGTGCACTGTTCTATACATCTCTTTGCGGACGATGTGCAAATTTACCTATGCGTAAATGAAAACAAAGTTATGGTTTGTAACTTTTTGGGAGATGGCGTATGTAGTCAAACCAAAATGAAAACATTAATAGTTCCACTCTATCGTTGCTGATCAATAATGATGTTAAACAAATTTCTTTATATCAATGCATCATCTGGTTCTCTGAACAAATGGCGGGTTGTAGTAAACGCATGTGCAAGATATTTTTTAATGTTTCTAGATTTGATAGCGTATCACACTATTTAATTGACCTATTGGGATGTCCTTTTTCGAAATTCTATGAGTTTCGATCATGCGTTACTATTTTCAAAATTATACGAACCAGAAGTCCGGATTATATATATGAAAAGCTAGAACCATTACGCAACACTCGTACTATGAATTTCCGCATTCCACAGCATAGTTCTGCATATTACGGTCAATCGCTGCTTGTAAGAGGTACTTCCTATTGGAACTATCTTCCACAAACTTTAAATCTAGTTTATCAACAAATATTTTAAGAAGAAATCTCTTGTCAATTGACTCAAATTAGCACACAGCAACTGAAAATATAGTTTATAGTTTTGAATTGAAAATAATTATTTTGCATCACCTGAGATCCACCTAATTGTAAAATCAAAAAAGGCAATATGTCTTACGTTACAACAATTGTTAAATAAATAAATAAATAAATAAATAAATAAATGAATAAATAAATAAATAAATAAATAAATAAATAAAAACAAATAAATAAACAAACAAGTAAATAAATAAATAGATAGATAAATAAATAAATAAATAAATAAATATGATGTGATATGATATGATATGATATGATATGATATGATATGATATGATATGATATTAAAAAACCCAAAGTACCTATCTTTCTATATTAAAGACTAGCTGACCCGACAAACTTCGTATTGCCACAAATTAACCTGTGTTGTACATAAATCATGAATCTCGGATGATCTTTGTCACAATCTCGAGTTTTGCAAGCCCCCCAGTGGGCGGCGCTTCCGACGGCGGGTCACCGGCAACACTCGCGACCGTCTCGTCCTGAATGATCTAGTGTTACTATAGATAGTTTTTGTGGTCTGGTTTGACTAATGTTTTATGGAAGAGTCTCGAATTTCTCGAGTTCGATTAGTGTTTGAGTTTCGCAAAAATTTCCATATCCCCCTACCACAGGGGTGAGAGGTCTCTAACTATCGTAAAATAAATTCAAGACCCCAAAATCTCCCACATGCCATATTTGGTTCCATTTGCTTGATTAGTTCTCAAGTTATAAGGAAATTTGAATTTCATTTGTATGGGAGCTCCCCTCTTAAAAGGGGAAGGGGTAGTAATTCACCATAGAAAAAATTTCTGCCATCTAAAACTCCCACATGCCAAATTTGGTTCCATTCGATTGATTAGTTCTCGAGATAAGAGGAAATTTGCATTCCATTTGTATGGAAGCCCACCCTCTTAAAGGGGAGATGGGCCACAACTCGCTTTCTAAAAAAGAGAAGGGGTCTCAATTCACCATAGAAAAAAATCTTGCGTCCAAAACCACTTACATGTCAAATTTGGTTCCATTTGCTTGGTTAGTTCTCGAGTTATGAGGAAATTGGTTTTTCATTTGTATAGGAGCCCCCCCTCTTAAAGTGGGGAAATCCATGGAAAATATACCGTAGAAAATATTCTTGCCTACAAAAACACCCACATGATAAATTTGGTTACATTTGCTTGATTAGTTCTAGAGTTATGAGGAAATTTGTATTTCGTTTGTATGAGAGCCCCCCCTCTTAAAAAGGTAAGGGGTCCTAATTCATCATAAAAAAAGGGTTGCCTCCAAAAACACCCACATGCCAAATATGGTTCCATTTGCTTGATTAGTTCTCGAATTATGAGGAAATTTGTATTTCATTTGTGTAGAAGCACCCCCTCTTAAAGTTGGGAGGGGTCCTAATTCACCATAGAAAATATTCTTGCCCTCGAAAACTTTCACATGCCAAATTTGGTTCCATTTGCTTGATTAGTTCTCGAATTATGAGGAAATTTGTATTTCATTTGTATAGGAGCCCCCCCTCCTAAAGTGAGGAGGGGTCCCAGTTCATCATAGAAAAAATTTTTGTCTCCAAAAACACCCACGTGTCAAATTTGGTTCCATTTGCTTGATTAGTTCTCGAGTTATGAGGAAATTTGTATTTCGTTTGTATAGGAGCCCCCCCTCTTAAAGTTGGGAGGGGTCCTAATTCACCATAGAAAATATTCTTGCCCTCGAAAACTTTCACATGCCAAATTTTGTTCCATTTGCTTGATTAATTCTCGAGTTATGAGGAAATTTGCATTTCATTTGTATAGGAGCCCCCCTTCCTAAAGTGGGGAGGGGTCCCAATTCATCATAGAGAAAAATTTTGTCTCCAAAAACACCCACGTGCCAAATTTCGTTCCATTTGCTTGATTAGTTCTCGAGTTATGAAGAAATTTGTGTTTCGTTTGTATGAGAGCCCCCCCCCCTCTTAAAGTTGGGAGGGGTCCTAATTCATCATAACAAAAATGGTTGCCTCCAAAAACAACCACATGCCAAATATGGTTCCATTTGCTTGATTAGTTCTCGAATTATGAGGAAATTTGTATTTCATTTGTGTAGAAGCACCCCCTCTTAAAGTTGGGAGGGGTCCTAATTCACCATAGAAAATATTCTTGCCCTCGAAAACTTTCACATGCCAAATTTTGTTCCATTTGCTTGATTAATTCTCGAGTTATGAGGAAATTTGCATTTCATTTGTATAGGAGCCCCCCTTCCTAAAGTGGGGAGGGGTCCCACTTCATCATAGAGAAAAATTTTGTCTCCAAAAACACCCACGTGCCAAATTTCGTTCCATTTGCTTGATTAGTTCTCGAGTTATGAAGAAATTTGTGTTTCGTTCGTATAGGAGCCCCCCGCTCTTAAAGTTGGGAGGGGTCCTAATTCATCATAAAAAAATGGTTGCCTCCAAAAACACCCACATGCCAAATATGGTTCCATTTGCTTGATTAGTTCTCGAATTATGAGGAAATTTGTATTTCATTTGTGTAGAAGCACCCCCTCTTATAGTTGGGAGGGGTCCTAATTCACCATAGAAAATATTTTTGCCTTCAAAAACCTCCACATGCCAAATTTGGTTCTATTTGCTTGATTAGTTCTCGAGTTATGAGGAAATTTGAATTTCATTTGTATAGGAGCCCCCCCTCCTAAAGTGGGTAGTGGTCCCAATTCATCATAGAAAAAATTTTTGTCTCCAAAAACACCCACATGCCAAATTTGGTTCCATTTGCTTGATTAGTTCTCGAGTTATGAGGAAATTTGTATTTCGTTTGTATAGGAGCCCCCCTCTTAAAGTTGGGAGGGGTCCTAATTCACCATAGAAAATATTCTTGCCCTCGAAAACTTTCACATGCCAAATTTGGTTCCATTTGCTTGATTAATTCTCGAGTTATGAGGAAATTTGCATTTCATTTGTATAGGAACCCCCCTTCCTAAAGTGGGGAGGGGTCCCAATTCATCATAGAAAAAAATTTTGTCTCCAAAAACACCCACGTGCCAAATTTCGTTCCATTTGCTTGATTAGTTCTCGAGTTATGAAGAAATTTGTGTTTCGTTTGTATGAGAGCCCCCCCCCCCTCTTAAAGTTGGGAGGGGTCCTAATTCATCATAAAAAAAATGGTTGCCTCCAAAAACAACCACATGCCAAATATGGTTCCATTTGCTTGATTAGTTCTCGAATTATGAGGAAATTTGTATTTCATTTGTGTAGAAGCACCCCCTCTTAAAGTTGGGAGAGGTCCTAATTCACCATAGAAAATATTCTTGCCCTCGAAAACTTTCACATGCCAAATTTTGTTCCATTTGCTTGATTAGTTCTTCAGTTATGAGGAAATTTGTATTTCATGTGTATAGGATCCCCCCCTCCTAAAACGGGTAGGGGTCCCAATTCATCATAGAAAAAAATTTTGTCTCCAAAAACACCCACATGCCAAATTTGGTTCCATTTGCTTAATTACTTCTCGAGTTATGAGGAAAATTGTGTTTCTTTGGTACAGGAGCCCCCCCTCTTAAAGTGGGGAGGGGTCCTAATTTACTATAGAAAATATTCTTGCCCTCGAAAACCTTCACATGCCAAATTTGGTTCCATTTGCTTGATTAGTTCTCGCGTTATGAGGAAATTTGTATGGAAGCCCCCCCCCCCTTTTAAAGAGGAGAGGAGTTATAATTCCCCTTATAAAGAGGGGAGGGGTCTCAATTTACCATAGAATAAATTCTTGTCACCGAAAGCACCCACATGCCAAATGTTGTTCTATTTGCTTGATTGGTTGTCGAGTTATGCAGAAATTTGTGTTTCATTTGTATGGGAGCCCCCCCTCTTAATGCGGGGAGGGGTTTCTAACCATCACTAAAACCTTTCCTGGCCCCAAAAAACCTCTACATGCACATTTTCATGCCGATTCGTTCAGTAGTTCTCGATTCTATAAGGAACATACAGACAGACAGACAGACAGACAGAAATCCTTATTTATAGGTATAGATTGCTAAATTATTATTTCGTGTCAAAGCCTACCATCCGTTGCATGGATGATTTAAACGCTAGTTGCTAGTTACCTTTCCTAGATTTCTTTCCTTCAATACTTAGAAGATTGTGTTAGTAAAAACGCAAAATCAGTTTCAATTTGTTGAAATTTATAAATTTTTCGTCTATTTAATTTTTCTATATTTTAAATAAACCGACAAGAATACGAAATCTTACTCTACCAATTTCCTCTTTCGAGCGTTTCGAATTCTGTGAAAGAAAACCCAACTTCCTACCAAAGTTAATTCGGTCAGCACAAGTCATCCTTATTACCTCTTTCATCTTCTTGAGAAGCAAAAACTAAAAAGTTGATGACCAACAATAATACGATACAGTTTGTTTTCGTCTCAGTACCGTTTCTGCACTAACATTTCTTTCTAAACCAAAACCGGACAAAGTTTGGTTATTACTAAACTTTGTCGGATTCCCCGTTCTCCGGCTTTAATTCGGTATATTCTACCCAAGCGTCAATCCATATCTACTGGCAATCCATTTGCGGGTATTCCAAATTAATCAGTTGGGATTTCCGGATGTTGCTCGCAGTAGAAAAGGAACAAAATCACAAATTGTGCTGCTTTCTAGGGATTTTCATTTTCTCCTGCTGCCAAGTTGTGCAAACTTGACCAGGAGTACAACTTCCATCCAAGCTAATGCTTAATCCATTCGCTCTTTTTCTGTTCGGTTTGTACGATCCCATTCTGTCCCAAGCGAGGTTATTGGGTTAGGAACGCAATCCATTAAATTTAAATATTTTAAATATATTGCAGGAACCCAAAAACCACTCGTGCGTGTTTGTTGTTAGAACACATTTAGGCTATTTCAATCTTCAAGGTAACATGAAAAGATTAGCATCTTTTTCGAATAAAATCGACAGATGGTCATTGAAACGATGCCGTAAACGAACTAATTTTTTTTTCAGGCCACTCGTATCAAAATCGCATTTTCTATTACCGTCTAAACATCAACAAAACTCTGAGCTTAAACTCAGTAAACAACCGAAATTCCTTTTATTTAATTTTCGTAATGTACATATGTTTAAGTCACATACACAAATTTTCATGTCAATCCGGTAAATATTTACGAAAATACATGCACATTTCTAACGATATATCAGAGCGATTGTAAAGAACCACTGTATCTTGTTTTCTCTAAAACGTATTTTCAAAGTGAATGAGCGTGATTTCTCAGTGGCTGAATGGCGTTTTAAAAATTTTTATATTGCATGAATATATTTATTAGTAATAAAAGTAAATATAAGCAACCAGTAGCAACCTAACTACACAATCCCTGTCAATCCACCATGAAAATATAAAATACAAATTGTAAATAAAAACTTTATTAATCTAAATAATCTAAAACACATATTTCGATTTTAAAAAGTGATAGCTCTACGAGTATAATGCATGATAACGACCAAATAATCTTCTAGAATTATGTAGCTATAGGGGAAAGTAGTCAACAGTCAGACAGCAGAAACAGTGAGTTCAGGGCTGGCGCTAGCCAATTTGTCGCTCCACGCAAATCCCCAAAATGGCGCCCCTAGAACTTAGTCGTAAAAATTAGGGAGATTTATTCTGACAGATATTGCATTTGTAACGACATCAAAATTACAAAATTAGAAGATTATTTGACGCACTCTATGTAGTAGTATATCAACCTTTGGAATTAATTTTACGTCCCATCTAATCAATTTTGCTTTTTATTCCGCGTTAATCGCTACTAATCATAAAACAAATAGTAAAAGTATCGCAATCCGTCGAATGCTTAGCAATTGTCAAGATATGTTTAAGATTCCTGCAGGTCTTCTGAAGATTCTGACGAAAATGATTATTTTCCATGCTCCCAATATCACAGAGAAAACTGAAAGCATTTTCTGATGCTTCTTTAACTGTTCGAATCGAAATTTAAAGCATACAATCTGTAAATCTTAATTCCTAGTACAACAATTTAAAAAAAATTCAATAAAATTGATGGCAGTAGCTAAAACAGGTTTAAAGCCATCTAGATACTAATCTCAGTGTAGAATCGGTTCGTCATCTGCTTTATATGAAAAAAGTTTCTTTTTGTGGCAGGAGCGGATTCAATCCTCGGAAATATACGACGTATCAAAGTCACGGTTATCCGTCATTTCTCTTGCATAATTGTCGGTTTCTTGAAACCCATTATCAAAATGAAAAGCCTTCAAAAACAAAAAAAAATCGGTTCAGAAGCTTCGTCCTTATACCTTACTGCTTCGTCGAAAGATGATAGCTGATTTTGAAAAGATTCGAAAATCTCTTTTCTAAATAATTTAATAGCGTCAATACGACTTTCCCATCACGTTTATCTCAGTATTTAAATTGTTAAGTTACGTTGCAAATAGGTTTCCATAGGAATAATCAAGGCTATAATTTTTTAGCATTGCAACACGGATTTGTTTGGCGGAGTACAAACGGAAAACGGAGAATGGTGTAGCCGTATGACCGATGAACTGCCGGCACTATTTGAAGAGATTCCCATAGTACATCTGGCAAAAGTCGGGAGAGTACGCTGGGCCGGTCAAGTCGCAGTAATACCGGACGCCTTTGCAGTGAAACCTCTTCTCTTCAAGACCCCTTTCGAAATTAGAAATAGAGCGACCCAACGTGCTAGATGGCTTACCGATTTGCTTGTGTCGAGACACTCAACGACTTGGTGGCAAGTTGCCCTGGAGTAAATACAGCAAAGAGTACATCTAAATACAGCTCGAGCCCTCCCGGCTCTATGTTGTTAAAGGAGAAGGAGGAAAGTTTGAAAAACAGAAAAATTACGGTAGAAAGTAGTGAACGATTTGTTTTATACTGATTACTAGCTGACCCGATAAACCTCGTATTGCCACAAAATAAACTGTGTTGTACATCGTGAATCTCGGATCACCTTTGTCACAATCTTGAGTTTTGCAGGTTTCTGGGAAGTTCTGGGGTGTTTTAATATACAAATTTTCCTCACAGTAAAGTAGAAAACAACTCCCTCCATTGCTTAGCCTGATAAAATAAAGCGGATAGCATTAAAATATTCGCCATCATTACAAACCATTTCGCCGAATACTATTTTGCGGAACACCAATTCTCGATTGACCATAACGCGGAATATATAAAGTTTTGAAGAATACCATTGCGCGAAAAACCTTACGCGGGATGTACCATTTCACGGAAAATCTTTTCGAAGAAAGTTCCATTTCGCAAGGGTGACCCAACTGAAGGAAAGTAATAGAGGTCAGTAGATCCAGGAAAATAAATAAACCTAGATAGAGGTGATCTCT
Source organism: Sabethes cyaneus (assembly GCF_943734655.1). Lineage (NCBI taxonomy): Eukaryota > Metazoa > Arthropoda > Insecta > Diptera > Culicidae > Sabethes > Sabethes cyaneus. Next base: position 105,483,119 of record NC_071354.1, on the reverse strand, counting down.
ACGGGGGGGGCGCCCCCGCAGTGGCCGGCGCTTCCGACGACAGGTCGCCGGCAACACTCGCGGCCTGTGGCCGTCTCGCACTGAATTATCTAATGTTACTATTGATAGTTTTTGGTGGTCTTGATTGATTAATGTTTTATGAAAGAGCCTGTCACCTCTCTTCAAATTAACAAGCTTAAAAATATAACTCTCACTTCAACGCAATCAGTTGGGTATTACCCCGTCGATGGGCTAGTTGCCCGAAACCGGTCGGTAAAAGGTAAATATACTTTTTATGTTTGTAAGCACAATAAGTGTTATGCCTTGTGTTGATAGTTTTATGAAAGAGTCTAAGATTTCTCGAGTTCGATTAGTTTTTGAGTTACGCAAAAATTTCTGTTTTATTTGTATGAGAGTCCTTATCCCCCTAACACAGGGGAAAAGGGGTCTCAAACCATCATAAAAAAAATCCTGCCTTCAAAACCCCCCACACGCCAAATTTGGTCCCATTTGATTAATTAATTCTCGAGTTATGAGGAAATTTGTATTTCATATGTATGGAAGCCCCCCCTCTTAAAAGGGAGAGGGGTCATAATTCCCCTCCTAAAGAGGGGAGGGGTCTCAATTCACCATAGAAAAAAAATTGCCTACAAAAACACCCACATGCTAAATTTGGTTCCATTTACTTGACGAAATTTGTATTTCATTTGTATAGGAACCCCCCTCCTAAAATGAGGAGGGGTCTCAAATCACCATAGAAAAAATTCTTGTCTCCAAAAACACCCACATGTAAAATTTTGTACCATTTGCTTGATTAGTTCTCGAGTTATGCAGAAATTTGTGTTTCAATGTATGGGAGCCCCCCCTCTTCGTGGGGAGACCGGTCTCTAACCATCATAAGAACCTTCCCTGGCCCCAAAGACTCCTATATGCAAATTTTCACGCCGATCGGTCCAGTAGTTTTCGATTCTATAAAAAACATAGAGACAGACAGACAGAAATCCTTTTTTATAGGTATAGATTAAATTAAATATATAGCGAAAGCACTCCATGTTGCGAGACTGTTTTTTTTAATGAGTAGCTTTTGAATAGACGATAGAATTACGCAAGTATCTCATCTGTATGTCAGTGATTTTCTCTTGGACAAGAAGTCTCATCTCGTACCTCGAGCCAGTAATATTTGTATAACTAACCCCGACTAAACTCTACATCGTCGGTAAAGTAGAGTTCAGCACAAAAAGGATGGTAGGCATGTGTGTAAATGTTTTTTATTTCTTTTTGCACCACCAATCTCATTCCTAGAATCAGGTAATTCAACAAGTTATAATTTGCCGATGGACAAGCAGCTTCATTACGCACCTTGAGCCAGTACCTACCACTCTTATGACTTGAGCTGGCTAGAGGCTTCATTGTTAGTAAATACAGAATTCAGTGTGATGTTCTAATGGAAGCACAGGTGGTTTTGACGTTCTTTGACTAAAATATAGTAGATTTTTTTCAGTCTTGAGAAAATAGTTATAACATATTAAAATTGTATGTCGGATAAGTATTTTTATTGGCGAAAGAAAAGGCAAATAGGCTGAATTTAGTAACCTGCTGAAAATACCCTCCCGTACCCTACATTGAAAATAAGAATCTATAACATCGTGCCATCGGTAAAAAGTTGGTAATCCCGCATTCTGGGGGGCTCCGTAGCCGCAAGGTTACCGAGTCTGCTTTGACAAGCGAGTGGTCGTAGGTTTGAATCTTAATAGATTCAAGCCATTCGATGTCAAGTGACTTTAGCAAGGGTTTATTCTCAGGCCCCTCCATTTACCCTTCCTTCGTGCTGAAGTTTATATTTACCCTCTGAAGCCTCTTGACAGTGCAAATGTCCCTCCTATAGTTAAGTGTGCTGGTCAGAGGTACGAATGAGTCTTCGCCAGGGACGACTGTAATATGGGATAGTGCCGGCAGCGAGGAATAAGTGGGTAAAGTAGATCAAGCTTTGAAGGAAGGGTAAAACCCAATACACGCAAGCACTCATAAAAAATTCAATAAGCATATCGCTCTCTCAATAGCGATTATAGCAAAAAGAAATGCAGGGCAGGTCATACAGAAAACACCCGGGCCGTATTACAATAGATCAACTATACTGGTCGCAGTAATGAGTCCACACATGGAAAAAAATCCCAAATTCTACGGTTTCTCGTGTCATACAATGGTTAGAAGAACATCTGACTGTCGATCGTCAGTCAAAATACGGAGAAAAAAGGCGTCCGTATACTGTTAAGGATCACACCCGCGTAGTTGGGCCCTTTGACGGAAAACCAAACTCCTCCGCTCTAGAGGTAACAATAAAAACTGAATCTGAGCAAAAATTTCGTGCAGAAGGCCAAAGCTCGAGCTGAACTACTTACGTTCAAGGTTTGGAAGGCCCCAACAGAATTGGCAACTGGCAAGTATTTGAAAAAAAAAGCGAATTATTCCTCTTTTGAAGTCTCACAACTGTCCTACAATCTTCTGGTAGAATTTTGCTTCATGCTATTACGCGAAGGCCGTGCTGGACTGGCATAGTGCAAATAATGTCGATTTCGAGCCGAAAGATCATAAACCCTCAAATACATCGACGCTGCGACCAATCGAGAAATACTGGGCTATTATGAAGCAGAATTTTCTGAAACATCCTAAGGTAGTCAAAACAGTTGAAGAAATGAAAAAAGTATGGGTAAATATACAAAACATATCAATTTTAAGGTTGTGCAAAATCTCATGGGTGCGGGTGGGGCTAAGACCAAAATACGGGCATTCGGATATGGAGGAGAAATTTAATGAAATAAAGAAGCCAAAACTAAGTTTGATGGTTTCATTTAATGCCGTGAAAGTTTGATAGCAATCAGATAAAAATTCGAATTTTACAAATTAATTTTATGTGTTGCGATTTTACCGTAGACACCCTTTATTAGCCGAAAAAATATCAGACATGTATTTTTAATTTTGTCCCTAAGTCCTGTAATAATGGTACACTGCGAAAATACAAAATATGGACTTACATGGACTTCGGCCGATTTTCCCCCGCATTCCGGTGACAAGTTTCAACTGGTTGAACATTAGCAATATCCATAGTGTTTACACGGCTGTCATTTTGTTATATGTAACATCTGAACTTTGAGCAAAAATAGGTCGATAAAATTTGTTTCCCGATTTTTTTCTATCTAGACCATAGACCATAGTTGATACTTCATATCCTTCCCCAGAATCGAGAGAAGAATGTGTTGCGTTTTCGCAACGCTGGGAAGAAATGGGTTAACAGCGAATAGCCTGACTCAGCTAAATTAACATTCGAACCCAGCCACTCGCTTGACAAACCTTGCGGCTACAGAGCCCCTTATTGCCTAACTCTCTCTATCTTCTAAATTCTGTACAAACTTGGCAAAGGTATGGCAAATTGTCATTTATTCCTTGCAGCCCAGAATGAAAAAACTTTTTTAAAACATTCAACTGCATTATATAAACTTTTTGAATGCTTTAGGTGCCCTTCGGGCATGCTTTTTTGGATATTTTAGCATCAGGGAATATGTGCGTTACGACGCTCTTAACCATGCATACACACATAAACCGGAAAAGAATTCTTTTCATCTTTCGCTACTTTTTCTGCGGGACCCGAGACGGACATATGCCAAGCAAGAAGTACTTTAACAACACAAGTGGGTGAAGGAAAAATCGCTTCTAACGGTGCCCGAGAACTGTATGTATGTAAAAATATTCCTTTCACATAACCTGTAGGTACAATATGTATATACAGTCAACCAAAAAAGTATTCGGACAGCAGCGCATACAATTTTCTTTTAGTAATTTTGCACAGTATTTTTGCAAAGAATGGTAACACATATTTTTTAAAACAATGTTTAACTAAAGCATATTTAGATGCACAACAAAAATTCGGAGAAAAGCTTTCCGTTTTGAAGATAGGGTACATATAGTTTGAATTCCTCAAAAATGCAGCCAAAAAAGTATTCGGACAGTTAACTATTAGTTGAAACAAATGTCCTTTCTCGCTCATCTACTGCCTCGTAGGACCATTTACAATCTTGATGACCTGTTTTAATTTGTTTGGGATAAAATTAACAATTTTTCAAATATCACTCTGTGAATTGCTGACCATTTTTTTACAAGAGCTCGGTTTAAGTCATTGTGATAAGAAATCGAATGATTTCTCATTTAGAAATAAAATTATCTAAAAAGATGTTCAAAAGGGTTCAAATCTAGACTGAATGCTGATGTTTCGATAGCTCTAGGACAATTGTATGGTACCTACCGCTTACAATTATCGACAGTATGTTTAGTTTCAACATCCCGGTACAATATGTATGTACCGCACAATTACAATTTTGCTTTAATTTCACCTAAAATTGTTCAGATAATTGAGTTTACACTTAGTTCTATCCAAAAATATATATCTTTGCTACCTCGGAGCTTTCCAAGCATCCCAACAAGGTATGACACTAACCGCATTGCTCGTTTACTTGCTGACGAGTGATTTTTCGCTTGTAACCCTTCTCTTTTAGTTATTCTTGCATAAGGGTTGTTGATGTCATACCTTGTTGGGGTGCTTGGAAAGCTCCGAGGCACCAAAGATATATATTTTTGGATAGAACTAAATGTAAACTCAACTATCTGAATAATTTTAGGTGAAATTAAAGCAAAATTGTAATTGTGTGGTACATACATATTGTACCGGGATGTTGAATCTAAACATACTGTCGATAATTGTAAGCGGTAGGCACCATATAATTGTCCTAGAGCTATCGAAACATCAGCATTCAGTCTAGATTTGAACCCTTTTGAACATCTTTTTAGATAATCTCATTTCTAAATGAGAAATCATTCGATTTCTTATCACAATGACTTAAACCGAGCTCTTGTAAAAAAATGGTCAGCAATTCACAGAGGGATATTTGAAAAATTGTTAATTTTATCCCAAACAGATTAAAACAGGTCATCAAGAATGTAAATGGTCCTACAAGGTAGTAGTTGAGCGAGAAAGGACATTTGTTTCAACTAATAGTTAACTGTCCGAATACTTTTTTGGCTGCATTTTTGAGGAATTCAAACTATATGTAGCCTATCTTCAAAACGGAAAGCTTTTCCCCGAATTTTTGTTGTGCATATAAATATGCTTTAGTTAAACATTGTTTTAAAAAATATGTGTTACCATTCTTTGCAAAAATACTGTGCAAAATTTCTAAAAGAAAATTTTATGCGCTGCTGTCCGAATACTTTTTTGGTTGACTGTACCTACAGCGCGTTTCGGTCGGCAGCGAAGAGCAAATAGTTTAACCAGTCAATTAGGTTGCCACTCAGCTCAACTGTTTATGCCAGCAATCCCGAGTACTGAGAAAGAAAATTTATTCACAATGATGTTGCAAGAATTCCTAAAAAAAAATTAGACCATCAAATTTTTCAGTTATGTACCTGTTACCTAATAAATCGATTATTATCATTTTTGAAATACATTTTTAACTGATAAAGAGTAAATGTACAATTAGGTTTGTAAAATACATTGCAAAAGAGTCAGCAATCTATTTTCTCAATTCATCAGAAAACAGACCACAGATGCATGCAGACAGAGCGATGTTCATCCTCGAACGTTTGATTCAATTTTAGCCGGTATTCAATCAAGCTTGTATTCATATGGTAGGAAATTGCATGTTCTGATTTTGACATCAATTACGTCAAAACTCGTTTTACTAGATTTAGCGCTTTGAATTTGAAATGAGTTTTTCTGCCGTTCCCTGATATGCCATTGCCACCGCCATCCTGTTTGATTCGAGCCTCGATTCTATATCAGCAGCCCGTACTTCCAAGTTTCGCAGCTCACTAAACAACAAGTCAGCGAAATTCCCATGAAGTCGGTCTCGAACAGGAAAAACCCCACTACAGAGATGAGTGACTGGCTCTCAAATGGCTGACGGTTGTATCGAACCAGAGGGGTAGAGGAATTCAACCCGGAAATCACGGGTTGCTGCCTTCGCAGGCTTGCGTTTGACACACTGAAGCGGAAATCGAGCATGAATACTTTATTTAATTCAAAAACATTGGAAATTTCTAGCAGGTCAGTTGAATTTGAAAACAGCGCAGTTACGTTGAATCTTTTTGTTTCAAGTAAACTATTGTTAGTTCAGCTCTATGATACAACTAACCATTGCAGTTATATTGCTTTGTTTTGCTTCAAGTAGGGTAGATGCTCCATTAGTCGCGCTGCTAAGCACAATTCTTTTTTCTTGTTTATTGAGGTGCTATGCTTCAATTAATGCTAGTGGGATATAAATTTATCAAACACAAGGTATTTGTCACAAGGCAAGACAATTGCTTTCGTTGTACGAGAAGCTTTATAAGGAAAAAAAATGAGTTTTCCGATTGAATTATATTGTACCAATAGTTGCGCTAATTTTCCCTTTAATTGTGTTATTCCGTATACATTGCCAGGATACTAGGCGAAAAAACATCGTAGCGCAACTATAGAAATAGTTGTGCGCTCCAACTGCGCCAATAGTTGTGTTAGATTTTAGAAAATCGGCATTTTAGCAAATAATACTTTAATTTTAAATGGTGTAGTCTAACTACCAATACTCCTAAGAACTTGTGTTATATAATGAACGTAATTGTTTTATTTAAAATGCGACGGTGATGAAAATATGCATTAACAGTGAATAGTAGCGCAACTATTAGTACTACCACAACTATTGGATCAACTGTCCTAAACAAATCCTAAATCAATACTAAGCTGTTATCAAACTAAGAGTTCTTATTTTCAGTAAAACGTTAAGGGTCATACTGCCGCTACTCGCATCACAGTCCCATTTTCTATGGAGTTTCTGTATAACTGGGACTGTGATGCTAGTAGCGGCAGCATAGCTAATACATAAGCAAACGTAAATCCTATGCATAACTTTGTCATAAGCTTCCAAAATAAAAGTTGACGCTGCGTGAGTTAGCGCGCAGAAATGGTATCTGGCACAAATATTTGAAAAAGCGCAATCCAACATGCAATATCTTACCATCGCTAGATTATTAAGTATGCAAAAACGTGGAGTTGCTATCCAATCTGCTATTCCGGAGCCTTTCTCTCCTGTGTAACACGGTCCTGAAGATAAAATCAGTTGCTACTTATGACAAACAACATGTTACAGACAGTTGTTACAGAAAAAAAAATAAAAAGTGATTTTTATAAAAAAGCAAAAAATTTAAACGTTTTACTTAAATTTTGATCGTGAAGACCAAATTTAAAGGTACAAGTACCAGCGAACCACATGCCCTGGCGGGTGTTGTGGGTTCGAATCCGGTTATAATCTCAGATTACAGCTTGGTTCGACTCATGCACCTTCCAGCATTGGACAAAAGGTAGGAGTCAAAATGACTACTTGTCAAGCATAGCTACCAATACCCCCCCCCCCCCCCCTTCCTTTCCGCTCTTCCTCTCCTTCACCAAAAAACAAATTCATTTCTTTCCCCTACCGTCCCTTCATCAATTGTAGAACCATCGTTTCACAAAAAAATTTATTCTTGCTTTTCATATACACGTTATTATTTTTAATACGAAAACCTACCAAAAAAAGGGGTAAAATCAAAAGACAATTTTTATCGCGTAATGATCAAAACATTGTTTGAACTTCGACTTCTGTTTCGTATTGGAAGTGTTAACACTCATTTTTCTTCAGGCTTAGTTCTTTAGGCTATAGAGCCCAAAATTAATTGATTTGATACAAAAATCGAATATGAGAACATACATTATTACAATGGGGTGTAATCAAACGCAATAGATAGGCTTAGGATAGGATCATTTTCGAAAGGTTGAAAACATTGAAATCTATGGTTCAGTCCTATGATTACTCACCTTTAGTGACGACGGTCCGTTATTGATCCTACGCGTTATAACCAATTATGGTCCTCTAGTACTGTCGGTCCTCTAGTGCCGTTCTACAACTCCCTCGATCATCAACAAAACGTGTAACGTCCTCTGGCTACTTCTTCATCGCACATTCTGGCCACGTGCCCAACCCACTGCAGCCTACCACATTGTACTACCTTCAATATATCACCATATTTGTTTACTTGATACGGCTCGTGATACATGCGTCTGCACCACCATTTTCTATTCTGCTACCAAGTATGGAACGCAAAACCGTAAGTACTCCGCGATCAGCTTCCTTTAGCGTTCATGGTTCATCTCCGTTAAAGGCCACCGGGATGATTTGTGTTCTGCAGAGCGACAGTTTTACAATTCGTTGTTTTACTTCGCCGCTAACATCGTTGCCACATAACACGACAGTTCGAAGGTATATGAATTCCTCCACTGAACGATATGAAGTAGACTCATTCAGCTCCCTCTCGGCAACAACACCATTTAGACTGCCACAATGTCTCCCATGGGCAGGCTGCCAACACCATCGTTTTGGCGGTAGGTTTTAATAGTTAATCCCAATCTCATTGCTTCTAATTCAAGAGACCTAAAAGCTTTTTCCACTGCTGTACATTTCACTCCGATGATATCAACGTTATCCGCAAAACCAAGCATGTTCCGTTCCTTTCCAAGTTCGCTTTGCGTATTGCACCTTCCATGTTAGCTATGTTGAATAGCAGGATAGAAAGTGCATCCCCTCACTTCAGTCCATCCATCGTCACAAAAGCAACTAAGGTCTCACCCGCTATTTTAACACAAGATTTTGACCCATCCAGCATCACATGAATCAGATTAACTAGTTTCATTGGAAAACCATGTTCTAGCATTATCTGCCACAGCTCAATTCGTTCGACTGAATCGTATGCTGTCTTAAAGTCCACAAAGTCCATCCATGATGATGTTGTAGTCTCGGAACATGTCAAGTAACTGACTCATGGCTAACATCTGATCCGTCGTGGAGCGACCCTCACGAAAGCCAAGTTGGTACCTGCCGATGAAGGACTCCGCCAACGGTCTCAGTCTGGATCAGGATTCACGAGAGCACCTATTAGGCAGAAACGTGAGTAGGAGAACGATTTACGGAATTTTGTCCTGCAACTATGTACAGAATGCACACCAGACTTTACCGAAAAATACTCGCTGAAACAAATAACCAGTAAGCAGACAGAAAGCCAACATCGTATCATCACACAACTGCAGAATATCACGCATATGCAGGACGCAGTGGAACAAATCGAAAAGCGAATGGCTGCCATTGAACAACATTGGCATGTGGGAAATAAGCAAATAGCCACAACATTAACCAATATATCAAAACATTCTTTATCAGCAAACGTAAGCCACCACCTCTCGGTCGTCGTACGAAATGCTAACAGCGAATTTTTTAAACAAGCAACAAGTAACAAGCAACAAGCAACAAGCCACAAGCAACAAGCAACAAGAAACAGGCAACAGGTAACAGACAACAGTCAACAGTCAACAGGCCACAAGCAGCAGGCAACAAGCAACAAGCAACAAGCAACAGGCAACTGGTAACATGCAACAGGAAACATGCAACATGCAACAGGCAACAGGCAACAATTATATCCCAATTGGAATCCAATATAATTCAATTGGAATCCAATATAATCCAATTGGAATCCAATATAATCCAATCAGAATCCAACAAAATCCAATTGGAATCCAATATAATCCAATTGGAATCCAATATAATCCAGTTGGAATCCAATATAATCCAATTAGGGTCCACTATAGCCCAATTGGAATCCAATGTGGTCCAATTAGAATCCAACATAATCCAATTGGAATCCAATATAATCCAATACACATAACCCAATTGGAATCCGATGTAATCCAGTTGAAATCCAACCGGAATCCAATATAATCCAATTAGAATCCAATACAATCCAGTTAGAATCCAATATAATCCAATTAGAGTCCAATACAATCCAGTTGGAATCCAATACAATCAAATTGGAATCCAATATAATCCAACTGGAATCCAATGTAATCCAATTAAAATCCAGTACAAGCCAATTGAAATCCGATTGGAATTCAATGCAATCCAATTGGAATCCGATAAAATCCAATTGGAATCTAATGTAATCTAATTGGAATCCAATTCAAAGCTACAGTCAATCCAATTAGAATCCAATGTACAATAATTAGAATCCAATATAATCCAATTGGAATCCGATATAATCCATTTGGAATCCAATGTAATCTTATTAGAATCCAATGTGATCTTATTAGAATCCAATATAATCCAATTGGAATCCAACGTAATCCAATTGGAATAAAACATGACCCAATTGGAATTCAATATAACCCAATTAGAATCCAACGTAATCCAACTGGAATCCAATATAATCCAATTGGAATCCAATACAATCCAATATTAGATTCCAATTGGATTGTGTTGGATTCCAATTGGATTATATTAGATTCCAATTGGATTGTATTGGATTCCAATTGGATTATATTAGATTTTGTTGGATTCCAATTGGACTATAAAATTCTTTTAAAAATTTTTAGGCAGCAAAAAAATCTGGAAAGTTGATTGGAGTTCTTTTGACTCCAAGCAACGAACCCGCCGCTTTCAAGAAAAACAAGCAGAAATTGCAGTGCGAAGACGCAGACAACAACGTAGACGACAGCGCAAAAATTCGGACAACATCAATAATAACACACGTCGCAATTATCACAATAATAACGACTACACTCAGAATAATAGCGAACACCGCAATGTCAGTAATAATATCCACAGCAGCAACGACATTGACAACACCAACAACATTATCCATAAAACTGTCGAAACCAATCAGCCAATACTTCCAAAAAATTATGCATTACCTCTGGACAAGGACCTACTGGCAGCTGCAAAACTACAATTTTCTGGACCACTAACAACGGACATAACATCCAAATTCATCAAAATTCAAAAAGGCGAAACAATTAATCCATATAGGACCGAAAATCAGACTAACACCAGAAGCGTCCGCCTGAACGAAAACGAAAATAGCAACGACAGCAATAACAATACAACACACCCAGCTCCAGCATCTCCTCAAGACAGTCTATTTGAATGCGACTCAAAGCGTCCACCTATTGCCCGTCTCACTCAGCAGTCAACAAACGGCGACGGGCGCTTTTTGAAAGCTAGACTGCGCGACCCAAAAGTAATGAAAATCGTCCGCCTGTACTTGGCATATATGAAAGAGCAGCAGCCGTCAGTCTGTATAGAAGGACTAACATCGACCAGCATTCGAATGCTTTTGGCATCCGAAGGACTCCCGACGTCTCCCGAACTTCTGAAGCGCATCTTTCTAGAAGTCTACCTAGATCTAGAAGTCTAGATAAGCTGGTCCAGTATGCACGTGAAGCATTTCCAGGTAATGCCAACGATCATCATTATTTAACTTAGATCTGAGAAGTGGTGCTAGGCAGAGGCTTAAGAGAGCTATATATTCACTCCTTCCACGTAACTCCCCCCATTTCATACCCAGCACTGTGATTGGACCCTATAATACTTGCTTTTGTTTCCAACTGCCATAAAACGATTAGGTGGGCAGCAATTTGCATTAGTTGAAGTAAAAATCAAAATTTTACTTGCACTCTTAACAATTTGACATCAAAAAGCAAAGCCATGGGTATAAACGTCCTTAAGAACTTGACCTTTCTTTATCGACAGATTTCGCAGCCGGTTATTAGAGTACAGGGAAATTACGGGGCTAGTGCACAGACCCTATTGACTCTATTAGCAGCACCACCCAGTCGAGACTCGAACATACGATGACCCGAAGCTAACTGGTCGGATTATTTGGCCGCCCAGTTTGCCATCAATATTATGATAACTGATGTTATAAGACATTTAAGAAATGTTGGAATAATAATTATTATCAAATTACATTTTAATTATTAAACATGAAATATAAGCGACAGCTCTCACAACTAATCTAAATTCTTATAATTTATATTGTAAATGTATAGTTTGACCCACCGAAGCCATCATTTGGAATCGTCAAGTAAAGTTTAGATACAAATCAGGCAAAATACTTCTTCATTTTAAGTGTTAGCTTCCACGAGCATTATATAAAAAGTCGCCTCATCAAGTGTTTAGAGCAATAATGGTACTTCATCAGGAATTAGAAATTTATCACAACGCAAAATTATTCAGCTAATTTATTCAAAGTACCCACAGACGGTTAGAAGAAATGGAACTGAAATGGAACGACCGGATGAAGATGAAAGGTAGCGAAGGAAATTATTTCTATCTGAGCGTATTTCCACCCGGAATCAGTCCGTTCTACTTTTCTATACCGCGCACGCCACAGTCAATTTTATGTGTCACCATTTGCACTTGAATTTCGAATATTCGCCCTCCTCTCGCACGAAAGCAAGCGGCAGCGAAAATTGACTTTCATTTAGCAGCCGCTGTTCTTAGGTTTTTGCTAAAAGTATGTTGGCACTCGTATGAATATTGGTTGTCGAAAATTTTCTCATTTCCTTATCGATTGAGAGAGTCAAATTAAAATGATATTATGTCGAGATTGATGCCGATTGAATTTCGAATAGATTGCAATTAGCCTTTACGTTTCTCTGCGACCAATAATATCATGGAACTTGATCGTAACGATGATGATAACAGTGATGATGACGCCGGTTCCAGATGACGTAACTTAGTAAACCCAAGAACTTTTTGATTCCCTTCCGATTTTCCAATGTCTCCTTAATAAATTGCAATCTGTCGAAACAAAATGCGCTTTACTAAGGAGACCTTAGTAAAAAATAATTTCAAATACTATCACTAAATGGAATTCACCATTCATTAGTACAAGGTCGGATAAATATATTTGATTGTACCGGGAATTGAATTGAGCATACAGGAACGATAATTAGGGTGACATGATAATTGAGTTATGTATAAGTTAACTGATTTCGAATCGCCTTGATTCTACTGAGAATCGAACCCACGTGGCGCGTCAATGTAGACTCTGCAACCTTGCGGTTATGGAGCTATCATAGAAGATAAAAATGATTAGCTCACGCGAAGTAACGGCTAAATAAATTGTATGTTATTCAGTAGTCAATTCTCATATTAGCCAAAATAATTTTGCGTATAGTGAGCAACAAATAAGAAAGTAAAAATATATTTGGCTTATATAAAAAACAGGGTGAGATAACGCTGAAAGCACGCTCCAAGTACTGATTTTAAATATTGGTTAGTGACCACAATCACATTCGATTGTTAGACTGCACTGTACTTCGTGGTCAACTAGTCATGCACAATAGCTAGTAAATAGCTTTCATTGATGAACTTTTATGATGGACATCAGGTGCCGCAACCGTTGGTACAGCGATACCAAACCGCGCCCTACAATCGATTAAAGGTATAGAACCGTTTGACCACATTTTGAATGAATGTCGCAAGCAGAAATGCAAACTACAGTGAAAAGTCCATCCAAAGCCAATTCACAGACGAACCGGACGGTAGTATTGGTAGCGATGGTACTCGTGACAACAATGATAATAATGGTGATGGTAATGGGCGAGAAATTTATCCCCAAGGGTATGAAGTACAAACAAATACGAATAAAAAATGTCGTGGGAAATATGCTCTACATATAATCCAATAAATTTGGTTAAATGGATCATGATCAATTATTGTACAAAATTTATTTTCATTAACGTGACAAAAAATATTTATCCGCAAACTTGAATAATTAATAATTGATCCTTGCTTTTGTTGTGGGTGTTCTAAGTGGTCTGTCATTTGTTATAACATAACCAAAGTGACGCAATTTTAATAGGAACATATCACATTGCATATAGGCCACGGGAGGCTATTTTCAGCCCATTAAGCTATGGCATCTATTTTCTCGGCCTATGGCCTAGTTCTAGTGGAAGAACAGGTGGTTTTGACGTTCTTTGAATAAAAAATAGTAGATAACTTACAGTCTTGAGAGAATAGTTATAACATATTCAAATTAGATGTTGGCAATGTATTTATTTTAGGAAATAATCTTTTTCACCTGAGATATCATTTACATAGCATTTACAAGTTGACTTTTTTAATTGATTATTAGTTTTATACTATACTAGCTGACCCGACAAACTTCGTATTGCCACAAATTAAACTGTGTTGTACATAAATCCTGAATCTCGGATGACCTTTATCGCAATCTCGAGTTTTGCAAGTTTCTGAGGAGTTCATGGGTGTTTTAATATAGAAATTTTCCTCACAGTAAAACAGAAAACAACTCCATCATAAGAACCTTCCCTGGCTCCAAAAACCTCTATATGCCCCCTATATTTTCACGCCGATCGGTTCAGTAGTTTTCGATTCTATAAGGAACATTCGGGCAGACAGACAGAAATCCATTTTTATAGGTATAGATTTGTATGGGAGCCCCCCTCTCAGGGCCTTAAATTATCACCGAATCTATACCTATAAAGAAGGATTTCTGTCTGTCTGTCTGTCTGTCTGTCTGTCTGTCTGTCTGTCTGTCTGTCTGTCTGTCTGTCTGTCTGTCTGTCTGTCTGTCTGTCTGTCTGTCTGTCTGTCTGTCTGTCTGTCTGTCTGTCTGTCTGTCTGTCTGTCTGTCTGTCTGTCTGTCTGTCTGTCTGTCTGTCTGTCTGTCTGTCTGTCTGTCTGTCTGTCTGTCTGTCTGTCTGTCTGTCTGTCTGTCTGTCTGTCTGTCTGTCTGTCTGTCTGTCTGTCTGTCTGTCTGTCTGTCTGTCTGTCTGTCTGTCTGTCTGTCTGTCTGTCTGTCTGTCTGTCTGTCTGTCTGTCTGTCTGTCTGTCTGTCTGTCTGTCTGTCTGTCTGTCTGTCTGTCTGTCTGTCTGTCTGTCTGTCTGTCTGTCTGTCTGTCTGTCTGTCTGTCTGTCTGTCTGTCTGTCTGTCTGTCTGTCTGTCTGTCTGTCTGTCTGTCTGTCTGTCTGTCTGTCTGTCTGTCTGTCTGTCTGTCTGTCTGTCTGTCTGTCTGTCTGTCTGTCTGTCTGTCTGTCTGTCTGTCTGTCTGTCTGTCTGTCTGTCTGTCTGTCTGTCTGTCTGTCTGTCTGTCTGTCTGTCTGTCTGTCTGTCTGTCTGTCTGTCTGTCTGTCTGTCTGTCTGTCTGTCTGTCTGTCTGTCTGTCTGTCTGTCTGTCTGTCTGTCTGTCTGTCTGTCTGTCTGTCTGTCTGTCTGTCTGTCTGTCTGTCTGTCTGTCTGTCTGTCTGTCTGTCTGTCTGTCTGTCTGTCTGTCTGTCTGTCTGTCTGTCTGTCTGTCTGTCTGTCTGTCTGTCTGTCTGTCTGTCTGTCTGTCTGTCTGTCTGTCTGTCTGTCTGTCTGTCTGTCTGTCTGTCTGTCTGTCTGTCTGTCTGTCTGTCTGTCTGTCTGTCTGTCTGTCTGTCTGTCTGTCTGTCTGTCTGTCTGTCTGTCTGTCTGTCTGTCTGTCTGTCTGTCTGTCTGTCTGTCTGTCTGTCTGTCTGTCTGTCTGTCTGTCTGTCTGTCTGTCTGTCTGTCTGTCTGTCTGTCTGTCTGTCTGTCTGTCTGTCTGTCTGTCTGTCTGTCTGTCTGTCTGTCTGTCTGTCTGTCTGTCTGTCTGTCTGTCTGTCTGTCTGTCTGTCTGTCTGTCTGTCTGTCTGTCTGTCTGTCTGTCTGTCTGTCTGTCTGTCTGTCTGTCTGTCTGTCTGTCTGTCTGTCTGTCTGTCTGTCTGTCTGTCTGTCTGTCTGTCTGTCTGTCTGTCTGTCTGTCTGTCTGTCTGTCTGTCTGTCTGTCTGTCTGTCTGTCTGTCTGTCTGTCTGTCTGTCTGTCTGTCTGTCTGTCTGTCTGTCTGTCTGTCTGTCTGTCTGTCTGTCTGTCTGTCTGTCTGTCTGTCTGTCTGTCTGTCTGTCTGTCTGTCTGTCTGTCTGTCTGTCTGTCTGTCTGTCTGTCTGTCTGTCTGTCTGTCTGTCTGTCTGTCTGTCTGTCTGTCTGTCTGTCTGTCTGTCTGTCTGTCTGTCTGTCTGTCTGTCTGTCTGTCTGTCTGTCTGTCTGTCTGTCTGTCTGTCTGTCTGTCTGTCTGTCTGTCTGTCTGTCTGTCTGTCTGTCTGTCTGTCTGTCTGTCTGTCTGTCTGTCTGTCTGTCTGTCTGTCTGTCTGTCTGTCTGTCTGTCTGTCTGTCTGTCTGTCTGTCTGTCTGTCTGTCTGTCTGTCTGTCTGTCTGTCTGTCTGTCTGTCTGTCTGTCTGTCTGTCTGTCTGTCTGTCTGTCTGTCTGTCTGTCTGTCTGTCTGTCTGTCTGTCTGTCTGTCTGTCTGTCTGTCTGTCTGTCTGTCTGTCTGTCTGTCTGTCTGTCTGTCTGTCTGTCTGTCTGTCTGTCTGTCTGTCTGTCTGTCTGTCTGTCTGTCTGTCTGTCTGTCTGTCTGTCTGTCTGTCTGTCTGTCTGTCTGTCTGTCTGTCTGTCTGTCTGTCTGTCTGTCTGTCTGTCTGTCTGTCTGTCTGTCTGTCTGTCTGTCTGTCTGTCTGTCTGTCTGTCTGTCTGTCTGTCTGTCTGTCTGTCTGTCTGTCTGTCTGTCTGTCTGTCTGTCTGTCTGTCTGTCTGTCTGTCTGTCTGTCTGTCTGTCTGTCTGTCTGTCTGTCTGTCTGTCTGTCTGTCTGTCTGTCTGTCTGTCTGTCTGTCTGTCTGTCTGTCTGTCTGTCTGTCTGTCTGTCTGTCTGTCTGTCTGTCTGTCTGTCTGTCTGTCTGTCTGTCTGTCTGTCTGTCTGTCTGTCTGTCTGTCTGTCTGTCTGTCTGTCTGTCTGTCTGTCTGTCTGTCTGTCTGTCTGTCTGTCTGTCTGTCTGTCTGTCTGTCTGTCTGTCTGTCTGTCTGTCTGTCTGTCTGTCTGTCTGTCTGTCTGTCTGTCTGTCTGTCTGTCTGTCTGTCTGTCTGTCTGTCTGTCTGTCTGTCTGTCTGTCTGTCTGTCTGTCTGTCTGTCTGTCTGTCTGTCTGTCTGTCTGTCTGTCTGTCTGTCTGTCTGTCTGTCTGTCTGTCTGTCTGTCTGTCTGTCTGTCTGTCTGTCTGTCTGTCTGTCTGTCTGTCTGTCTGTCTGTCTGTCTGTCTGTCTGTCTGTCTGTCTGTCTGTCTGTCTGTCTGTCTGTCTGTCTGTCTGTCTGTCTGTCTGTCTGTCTGTCTGTCTGTCTGTCTGTCTGTCTGTCTGTCTGTCTGTCTGTCTGTCTGTCTGTCTGTCTGTCTGTCTGTCTGTCTGTCTGTCTGTCTGTCTGTCTGTCTGTCTGTCTGTCTGTCTGTCTGTCTGTCTGTCTGTCTGTCTGTCTGTCTGTCTGTCTGTCTGTCTGTCTGTCTGTCTGTCTGTCTGTCTGTCTGTCTGTCTGTCTGTCTGTCTGTCTGTCTGTCTGTCTGTCTGTCTGTCTGTCTGTCTGTCTGTCTGTCTGTCTGTCTGTCTGTCTGTCTGTCTGTCTGTCTGTCTGTCTGTCTGTCTGTCTGTCTGTCTGTCTGTCTGTCTGTCTGTCTGTCTGTCTGTCTGTCTGTCTGTCTGTCTGTCTGTCTGTCTGTCTGTCTGTCTGTCTGTCTGTCTGTCTGTCTGTCTGTCTGTCTGTCTGTCTGTCTGTCTGTCTGTCTGTCTGTCTGTCTGTCTGTCTGTCTGTCTGTCTGTCTGTCTGTCTGTCTGTCTGTCTGTCTGTCTGTCTGTCTGTCTGTCTGTCTGTCTGTCTGTCTGTCTGTCTGTCTGTCTGTCTGTCTGTCTGTCTGTCTGTCTGTCTGTCTGTCTGTCTGTCTGTCTGTCTGTCTGTCTGTCTGTCTGTCTGTCTGTCTGTCTGTCTGTCTGTCTGTCTGTCTGTCTGTCTGTCTGTCTGTCTGTCTGTCTGTCTGTCTGTCTGTCTGTCTGTCTGTCTGTCTGTCTGTCTGTCTGTCTGTCTGTCTGTCTGTCTGTCTGTCTGTCTGTCTGTCTGTCTGTCTGTCTGTCTGTCTGTCTGTCTGTCTGTCTGTCTGTCTGTCTGTCTGTCTGTCCCATGTTCCTTATAGAATCGAAAACTACTGAACCAATCGGCGTGAAAATTTGCATGTAGAGGTTTTTGGGGCCAGGAAAGGTTTAAGTGATGGTTAGAGACCCCTCCCCCCACTAAGAGGGGGGGCTCCCATACAAATGAAACACAAATTTCTGCAAAACTCGAGAACTAATCAAGTAAATAGAACCAAATTTGGCATGTGGGTGTTTTCGGTAACAAGAATTTATTCTAGGGTAATTTGAGACCCCTCCCCTCTTTATAAGGGGAATTATAACTCCTCTCCCCTTTAAGAGGGGGGGCTTCCATACAAATTTCCTCATAACTCGAGAACTAATCAAGCAAATGGAACCAAATTTGGCATGTGTGTGTTTTTGGAGACCAAAATTTTTTCTATGATGAATTGGGACCCCTCCCCACTTTAGGAGGGGGGGCTCCTATACAAGCGAAATACAAATTTCCTCATAACTCGAGAACTAATCAAGCAAATGAAACCAAATTTGGCATGTGAAGGTTTTCGAAGGCAAGAATATTTTCTATGATGAATTGGGACCCCTCCCCACTTTAGGAGGGGGGGCTCATATACAAGCGAAATACAAATTTCCTTATAACTCGAGAACTAATCAAGCAAATGGAACCAAATTTGGCATGTGAAGGTTTTCGAAGGCAAGAATATTTTCTATGATGAATTGGGACCCCTCCCCACTTTAGGAGGGGGGGCTCATATACAAGCGAAATACAAATTTCCTCATAACTCGAGAACTAATCAAGCAAATGGAACCAAATTTGGCATGTGAAGGTTTTCGAAGGCAAGAATATTTTCTATGATGAATTAGGACCCCTCCCCACTTTAAGAGGGGGGCTCCTGTACAAATGAAATACAAATTTCCTCATAACTCGAGAACTAATCAAGCAAATGGAACCAAATTTGGCATGTGTGTGTTTTTGGAGACCAAAATTTTTTCTATGACGAATTGGGACCCCTCCCCACTTTAGGAGGGGGGGCTCCTATACAAACGAAATACAAATTTCCTCATAACTCGAGAACTAATCAAGCAAATAGAACCAAATTTGGCATGTGTGTGTTTTTGGAGACCAAAATTTTTTCTATGACGAATTGGGACCCCTCCCTACTTTAGGAAGGGGGGCTCCTATACAAGCGAAATACAAATTTCCTCATAACTCGAGAACTAATCAAGCAAATGGAACCAAATTTGACATGTAAGTGGTTTTGGACGCAAGATTTTTTTCTATGGTGAATTGAGACCCCTCTCTTCTTTAGAAAGTGAGTTATGGCCCATCTCCCCTTTAAGAGGGTGGGCTTCCATACAAATGAAATGCAAATTTCCTCTTATCTCGAGAACTAATCAATCAAATGGAACCAAATTTGGCATGTGGGAGTTTTAGATGGCAGAAATTTTTTCTATGGTGAATTACGACCCCTTCCCCTTTTAAGAGGGGAGCTCCCATACAAATGAAATTCAAATTTCCTTATAACTTGAGAACTAATCAAGCAAATGGAACCAAATTTGGCATGTGGGAGATTTTGGAGTCTTGAATTCATTTTACGATAGATAGAGACCTCTCACCCCTGTGGTAGGGGGATATGGACTCTCATACAAATAAAACAGAAATTTTTGCGAAACTCAAAAACTAATCGAACGAGAAATTCGAGACTCTTCCATAAAACAATAGTCAATACAAGACCACAAAAACTATCTATAGTAACACTAGATCATTCAGGACGAGACGGTCGCGAGTGTTGCCGGTGACCCGCCGTCGGAAGCGCCGCCCACTGGGAGGCTTTCAAAACTCGAGATTGTGACAAAGATCATCCGAGATTCATGATTTATGTACAACACAGGTTAATTTGTGGCAATACGAAGTTTGTCGGGTCAGCTAGTTTCAAATAAAACAGAAAATCTTTTTTCTCAGCATACATTGTTTTTTATGCCTCTGAGTTTTGTATGCACAACAGCACAGTGATTTTCATCATAGTATACAAGTTCAATATATCGTGAAAATAGAACAAGAGAATGTGATTTTCAAATGCAGCAGGTGATATTCACTTCAGGTAAAAAACAATTTTAAATGCAGTTAATGAAAAGAAAAATCTTATGTCCAACAGCTGAACGCAATAGACTAAACCACAACATAATTTTTTTTATTGATTTTCACTGCTCAAACGTGAATATCAGTTTGTTACAATATCACAGGGCGCTGATATTGTATATTATCGTGCATGAAGTTCATGCTTGCTGCATTTAGTTATTATGTACGTTTGATCAAAGCAAGCAGATTTTCAATGCAAGGTAGACTGATAATCCAGAAGTTTGAACGTTATGCTAATGAATATTAACAGCACTGCCCCCTCTTAGTGGGGGAAGGGATCTCTAACCATCATTAGAACCTTCCCTGGCACCAAAAACCCCTACACGCAAATTTTCGATTCTATAAGGAACATAGGGCAGACAGAAATCCATTTTTATAGGTATAGATTTGTATGGGAGCCCCCCCTCTTAGTGGGGGGAGGGGTCTTTTGCCATCGAGAGAACCTTCCCTGGTCCCAAAAACCCTTTCATGCAAATTTTCACGCCGATCGGTTCAGTAGTTTTCGATTCTATAAGGAACATAGGGACAGACAGACAGAAATCCATTTTTATAGGTATAGATTTGTTGAATACTGGGAGGTGTACACGTGATAAATAACCCTACAAGCACACTTGTTATAAAACAATAAAGTGGACTGTTATATGATTGATTTGCGTTATTAATAAGTTAATATAACTAAAAGTATTGTAAGTGTGCTACTCGTGAAGCACCTGCAGTAGCTCTATACATCAAAATGTCTCCCAATTTCAGTTTCCCGAAATCCGATTCATTTATGATGTTGGATCCCAAATTCTAATGACGCATTTGCGCTACTGTAGGACAATTGCAACTGGCAAATTACGTGCTATGCTTACTTACTTAAGTGGTTTGTCATCCTAAGACAAACCCTGTTGGAGAAGGTTTCTCCAGTTAACTCGGTTGTGTACTACCGATCTCCAATTCCTCAGTCACCGAGTATTCTCCGCCAGATATCGCTCTACCTAGGGTGACATTGCGCATCTCGTTTCGAGTGATTTTCGTTCGAGACGCCCATTTGTTTAACGTGGTCGAAACGAACCAAAATCACTCGAAACGAGATGCGCAATGTCACCCCTGGTCTAACTATCTTGCTCGCTGCGCTCCTGGTCGTCTTGTTCTTACCCGGATTTAAGGTAAACACCATGCAGGGTAGTCATTCGGCATTCTTGCAACATACCCTGCCCATCGTATCCGTCCAGCTTTTGTCACCTTTTAGATACTGGATTCGCCATAGCGCTGTTCTCCGTTCTCCTATACACCGCCAAAGATCGTTGTTAGTACTCATCTTTCGAAAACTCCGAGCACTAGCAGGTTCTGCTCGAGTATGGTCCATGTTTCATGGCCGTAGAGAGCAACTGGTCTAATAACCGTGTTGTGCTTAGTCTGCTTGACTGCAATTGCTTGTAATTGCAATTGCGCATAGTAAGCACGACTTCCCTCGATAATATGTCCCCGAATTTCACGGCTGGTATCATTGTCCGCCGTTACCAGTGAGCCAAGGTAGAAGAATTCCTTGATTAGCTAAAACTCATCGCCGTCGATCTTTATACTTCTGCTCAAGCGGCGTCGGTTGGCCTCGATTCCGCTGGCCAGCATGTGGTTTGTTCTAGACGTATTTACCTTTAACCCAATCTTTTCTGCTTCGCGCTTTAGTCTGGTGTATTATTCAGCCACCGCCACAGATGTTCTGCCGATGTGACAATCCACAATCAGCCCAAAACCCGAACACAACACTGCATACCATCCAACCTGGCAACATTGTCGCCAGCTCGTGCGTACAGAAGATCGTAGAGACGGCCTTTGCGTAGGCTTTCCGGGTCAGCTTGAAAGGCTCCAGGCCATCCCTGCGACGTATATTCCAGACTCTCCTGCATCGCTTCTTCAGTTTCGCGAGATGATTCCGCCATGTTATTCCGCCGTCCTAAGGTGAAATTAGCAGTCATCGATTCTGCAAATTTCAAAAGCAGTTTTTTTTGTTTGAAACCAAAGCTTTGTTCATGAAAATATATTCGCTGTGTTCAAATTGGCAAAAAGGAATGCATTTCTATAAACAGAACCCCGCTTTTGGCCCTAAAAACCCGACGAAAAGTTAATAATTGCTAGTTTCCCGTTAATAGCTTTTATCGGGTAACCTGCCTCAGAAGCTATCATGATTAAAGATGTTGTGATATCTACAGCCACGTCCAAGTCGATTACTCACCCGTCAGTTCGAATCCTTCAAAATTTCATCGCGTATCAGAAAAACAATGTCTTACATATCGTAAAGAAACTTTATAAAAATGACATTACCAATTTATTGATGACTTTCTTAACATCAAACAACCGAACCAACGATTCTAGTGTGGCAGTACATACAGCAAACTTTCAGCATGAAATCGACTGGGATAACGCAAAAGTGATTAAGGGAATCAGGAAGGCCTCACAACTAAATGCGTGGGAGTCAATGTTCATCACACCAGCTGATCAATTGATGAACGAAGATGAGGCTCCCATCATATCACCTCTCTTAAAATTAACAGGCTTAAAAATATAACTCTCTCTTCAACGCAATCAGTTGGGCATTACCCCGTCGATGGGCTAGTTGCCCGAAACCAGTCAGTAAAATATATTTCCCAAGTAACAATTTGGGTTTTATTACACTCTTATAATGGCATTTAAGACCAAAATTGATCATGAAAACTGCCATAAGAGTACAATAAAACTCACATTGTTACTTGGGTTTTTATGTTTGTAAGAACGATAAGTGTTATGCCTTGTGTTAATAGTTTCTTAACGTCAATCAGAACTAACTTTCTTACTACTAATAGTAATAGCACTGACGAACTGACATGACACATAGAAGAAAATTCTTCAAAAAGCATCGTCCTATACATTTTGCTTGCACACTAGTGCCCTCTGTTATACATGTTGCGGAGTAGCTTGCATTTGCAAGGTTTTATACTGTGGGTTTTTTACATTTGCAGGGTTTTATACTGTAGGTTTTTTACATTTGTATGGTTTTATACTGAAAACTCGAAGCAATACTCGAGCGCCGCGGTGTGGTCATGTTGCGAAACATGCTTTTTTGAAAAATAAGTGGTTTTCGAATGGACGATGGAATTAACGCGAGTGTCTCGTCTGTTTGTCTGTGGTAATAGTATATTTTTTATATAGCCCATTGGTTAAAAGTTTACGAGTTCTGAACTATTCGTCGCCAGTTTTCCAAACATTTCGACACTCGACAATCCACCTCAACGATAACACCTCATCACGGGCGATTGTGAAACATTCAATTACCATATTGGACGAAAATCATAATGTACAATAGCCATAATTCACGAAAGTCATGAAGTAGCTTTTGTTATATTTTATTTTATATATGAGGTGAGTCGATACTAGTACTAGGGAAAACTAATTAAAGATCAGCAGACCTTGGAAACGAATAAACTTAGGCAAATGTGCGCAACGCTAGCCTCAAATAGTGCATCCCTTATGTCGACATATCTGTAGCACAGGGACCTTATGTTAAATGAAAATTTAATGAGTAATAGAGAGGATTTCATTTGAATAAACGAATATATTTATTGATAGTCATAGTTGCCGTCGCTTTTCACGGATCAAATCACCCAGAAGAAGCGATAAACGATACTGCCAAGAAAAAGCATATCAGAAAGCAATTAATCACCCCCAAAGTCAGTTTTTGGTTGCAGATTGACAATCAATTATTATTAAATAGAGCCATACGTTCTGCATCAGTATACCAACTGAAGCTTGCCAAAACTATGCAATAATTGCAAAACTCTCCGGTTGGAAAACGTAATTTTTTTACAACTTGGTCGTTCCACCAACAAAACTAAAAAATATCTAACTGGAAGCTAGAACATAAAACATCAGCGTATACGTACTACGTATACTGACATTCACAACTACGCTATATGTCAATCTTGCGATTTGCCGGCAGATGGTTTCGCACCGCTGCATTGCCAAAAATTTATTAATTATTTTTCTCGCAAAAAATATCATTCTAGAATAGCGGTACGAATAGATTTCAATACCTGAAAAAAAAATAGTTCTACTCTGGAAAGCATCCAAATATCGATCATGTTTGGTAAAATGGTTGGGTTTGCTTAACGTAAATGATGCTTTCGGTGCATTCATAGTTCTCAGGTGCCTCACCTTTTGATCTCGTATTAGAAATAATGAAATAAATATAATGAATAAATAATAATAAGCCCACGGCTGAAAATCTCGATAATAAAGAGAAAAAATAATAATAATAATAAAATAAATACATTAGTGTATATATACATATGTCCATATACACATAGTAGAATTAAATCGGATAAATTTTCTTTTATTTAATTTCCAGGTTTCGTATTCTACTAAGACGCTCCAAAAGCTTCAGTCAAATACATTAGTACCTACGGGATTAATGGAGTCAACTAATCGAGTATTCTTTTTTCAAAAAACTTTTTCAATAACCTTTACATTCCCAACGTCAAAAAGTAAGGTAAAAGTAAGGAATACGTTAACGCTATCTTTGTTTTAGTTCGATTTTTATGCAACTAGTTTTAATAGATCCGCATTCGATATAGAATTAAAAGTAAAAATGAATTTCCATTTTCCCATTGATATTCCGGATTGCAGTGGAATTTTTTTTTTTCGCGTTATAGGCAGCAGGCGGAGACGTAAAAATTACTAAATTCATTCCCAACCAATCGAGATGAATGGTACACTAACCTGCAGAGCGTTGGATTAGGCTGACCATTCCGCAACGTTTTTTGCCGGTACCTACTATCGAAACCCAAAACTGGTAATACCCCATTTAAATTTTAACATAGTTTTCAGTCAGTGTTAGTGTATAACTTTATATTTTATTTTAACATAATTTGAACATTTCGTGTAAATTTCGCTTGGACATTTGATGAATTTAATCCAAAAGGAATTTCTCTTTATTTTGCTTCTTTCAATCGATTTTCAACCAATCTTTTGTCAATTTCGTATTACTTTTACCGAATTCAACAATTAATACTGAACTTCTTTGTGTTCTAGAATATATATTAAAGTAAAGGATGAATATTTTGTTTTTTTCCTGATTTAACTTTGGTTTGATTTTTTATCACGAATTTAAACTTTATATTAGACTGTTTCATGTATACCTTTTTCGACCAATTCTTACAAACTTATAAATATTACTTTACACAGAAAATTAAAGATGCAAATACAATCTCGATAACTCTGAAATCGGCGAAATACAACAAAAATGATCAAATGAAACAAAATTGAGATAAAATCAAGCCTAGATCCTAGACTCGTATCCAGCAGCTATCCCTACCTACTCGTGGTACCAACCGGAATACGAGCAACCTTACCAGAGATCGGGTAACCAACCCCGGCAGAAACTAATGTCGTATAGCGATAGCTGGGTCCTGTGTGTAGTACCGAGGTAATACCTTGTCAGCCTTGTGCTTCTGTTTCCATGTCGGGAGCGGCTCCGGGTGGCTTGGCGATTCCTCAACCAAGTGCGAGGTTGTACTCCAGGTTAGGAGTGGCTCGCGTCTGATTCGGAGCAGGCGGTTGAATTATGCAACGGCACTACACCTAAGATAACAGCCCCATCACGAGACTCGGTAGCATAATTAATCCTAGTAAGGCAACCTACCTATTTAAAATTCGACTTGGAACATTCGGTATAAACAAGGGCGACGAAATAAGGGCATAGAACGGATGCCTTGTACCTGGAACTGCACGAATGTAAATTTTATGGGTGACGACAGGGTGCTGCTGGATCGGTTAGAACCCCGAAAGTTCGACATCTTGCCATTGCAGGGGATCCGACGCAAATGTGAGAATGTTTGGAGGATCCGTAGTGGCAAGGTCCAATTTTATCAGAGAGGTGGACTGACTAATCGGACGAAACGAGAGGAACGATCTTCGGCAAAAGTAGCTAGCTTCTAACAGTTGCAGGAGACATCAACATCATTACTAGAAACCTTGGGACGGCGGAGGCAATCGGAAAAAACAGAAAAAATGGGTTACAAATCAATGCATCAGAAAACAAATCCAAGGTATGAAGAGGCTCCAGAAAAAATAACGTTAGCTTCCCACGGACAATAATTATTGACGGCGCTGAACTGGAAGTGGTGAAGGTGAAACGGTACTGAGTCCCAACATGGCCGGAAAAATGGCGTCCATGTGAGGATATGGGTACCATCGATTCGGCCATGTTGAGATTCAGTACCGTTTCACCTTAATGAGTCCATATATGTAGGATCTCTGGACACCGTCTACAATAATACGAACAACCCAGTAAACCATTTGGTTTGTATATCTCGATTGCAACTGAGATATACGAAATCATATCAGAACGAAAAAGTTATATTTCACGCCGTATAAGAACATATATGTACCAAAGTGGAGGCGATATACGTGCGAAAGCTTTGACAATTATTTGTAATTCTGTTTTGCGTAGTTTTTATAACACGCAACTAAATACGGCTGAATATATGATTAAGATATAATCAAATATTGCAATCGTCTATACTGCTTTATAATTCACAGTCATGAATTGTATATGAAGGCACGCACGACTGCAAAACAACTTATTGTTCACTTCGATTCGACATACTCTAATCATTATGCAATTCCAATGTGAAATTGACATGAAAACGATTTAATGTGAACTTTCTATTACGATTTTGTGTTATCTGGGAAGGCGATTCAACGACGCTGTCGCTGTAACTGTAACTGTCCTGTATTTTAATAGCCGGCTGTGAAACTGTGTCGATAAAGAAGGGTCAAATCTTAGAAAGGACGTTTAAGCCCAAGGCTTTGCTTTGAAATATTTATTGTATTTTAAGTGTATTTAAATTTAAACTCTTTTATTTATATTTAGATTTACATTTGATATTTTGTTTTTTTCGCAATAATTGTCAAATGCACTATAACCATACCATAATTATTACCTAATTATCAGTCTATAAGCAACAATGTATTGTTCTCAGTCATAGTATTCTTAGGTTTAAAATACCTATATGTATACCCTTTGATATGACGAAAAGTCACGAAATCAGTCAATTTCTTTTAATGCATTTTAACAATATATTTAGCAAAGCTTGTATGTATAACACAAATAAAATAGATGATTATAGTGCTTCACTACGTGAAAACATACGAAGCCTGCTCTGTATGTGCAGCCTGGCAATGTTTCCTATCTCTTTTTTTATATCAAACCCGCAAAATGAACGATAAATAATCCGATTGCACTACTTTGACCGGATCCGTTTTCATTGTTTTGAAACTGTTTGACCATTGAAAAGCGAAACCAGAACAGTTAAAGAATAGCGTAATAAATCACGGAAACCCATGCGCACATATGAACCTTAGGGTGGAAAAGCGTGACACCGGGTAACATAGTGAAAAGAACATCTGAATGCAACGCATTGATTGCATGCAGCAGGAACAGTGTGTGCAAATGTACAGCGATCCGTTTTGAATAAAAAATAATCAATAATTGTAACAATGGAAAAGATCAATCCAATTTATTTGAAATTATATCATTTATCTCATAATAACCATATATTTACGAGCGAATAGAAATTGTCCTGTATGCTAATTTTATGCAGCCAAAGCGTAGTTTTTACACTTACAAAAACAGGTTGAGAAATTAATTAGAGGTCTTTGTTTTAAATTGTGATCAAATTAATTTGATGAATTGTTCGTAACTGTGTGAACACATTAATATAAGGAAAGCAAGATGGCGAGATATGAAATTTCAAAATCGAATCGTATTTTTACGGGAGCAGCGTTTCAGTGATTTTTTTTTTCAAAATTTGTCGGCCATATATATTTTAGCGATAGCCACCACATTAATATTGCCAAGATCAGGGTCCGCCTTCCGAGTAGTAATAGATTTCTCAATAATAATCAAATTAAATGAAAGGCTACCCTTCCCAAGTTACAATTTGAGTTTTATTGCACTCTTATGATGGTTTTCATGACCAAAATATTTGATGCATTTTTAACAATGTCGAATATCGGACAATTACGTATCCTGCTAAGATAGTGCTTGCTTAAAATCTAGTAGTACTGAGAATGAAATGGTTACCAGGTAAAGCGATATCTGGCAACGAGTACATGGTGTTCAAGAAATTGGAGAGCGGCAGCCCACAACCGAGTTAATTGGAGAAATTTTGTTCATCAGGCTATGTCTTAGTATGGAAAGCCAATTAAATAAAAATAACGTCTGATAATGGTCGAAGGTAAATAGACTGAATTGTTATGCAAAAAAAGTTTAACGCGTTATCATTTTACCGAAAAAAAAGCCGAAACCAGAATATAGATATGTTTTTTGCCTGTTACTATTGTCCATGTTGTGGATTATCGGTGTGAAGTTCTGCCATTATAAAACGTACTAATAATGTCTAGTTCCTCTTAATAGACGGCGTAATATAAATTAATGCCAATTCTTTCTTCTGGCTGATAATACTATGTATATACATGCACTTTCCTACCACTCTACCAGCACGGTTTTTACATAGTAGTTGAGTAGTTGTGGTAACTGAATTATAACTAATTTTAGTCGTAATCCGGTTGCTTCAACTAAACGGACCTAAACTGTGCTACTAAGGTTTGAAGGCTATATCATAAAGCTTAGCATAGACTTTATAAAAAAAACCCGAATTAATCCACCTAGCGGCGTGACCTAGCCTTTCTACTGCCACAATAATCATTATTTAATTTCTCAGGAACATCTATAATTAACTTGACTATATTTTTAAATATCCGTTCCGTATTCCTCAAAATCCTTATTTGCCAGTAAAATTCACAACGTATTGCGTAGAATAATTATATTTTCTTTCCTTGGGTGCGTAAATACTTGTAAGCGTCATTTATGTTATTTGATGAACACCTTATTTAGTTTTATAATCGGTCGGCCTTAACTTTTGGGTTTCAGAGCCACATACGAAACTTGTTTTGAACTGACAATAAGAAATATGTGTTCATAGCATATTTTTTGATATTTTTTTGAGTGGTTTTAGCCCAAAGTGTAGATTTTTTTTGATATTTTAATATTACAAAATACCATGCGTTCAAAAGTTAGCATCTTTGAAAAACAAGAGTTCAGAAAAATTATTATTATACTGCGCTTTTGAAGAAAAAGGATATCTACAACAAAATGATTAATCTCAAAATTTTACTATTAGTTTGCTTGGCTTCAATTTTGCAATATATCTGAATTAGAAAAAATAACTGAATAGAGCATTAGATATGAAAAAGAGAAATTGAACTTTTTCTTAGCTGGCGCTCCTTCAGATAATTATTTTTGCATGAAAATCAAAACTTGAGCTTCTTTTGAATGTACTTTCATGAAAAGATAGTCATTAGCTTGATCGCATCGTTTTTACAATGTTAGAGGGTCAGGAAAACAAGATGAGGTCGAATAGTGCAAAAGCTGCGCCACAAACATGCTTGAGAATGGGAAATATGATCGATATGATTTCCAGTGCTCGTCATTTTTGATTGATTTATTAAAACATGATACATGACATAAGACATCTGTCCTTTAAAATGTCACTAACGAAAACAAATCTTACAAAGTTACTACCGTGCAACGTTTACTTCCTATTTTTCATATAACATTTCTAAGCTCTAGTATCTATGGATTGAAAAGAGCATATATTAATGCACAAAATTTGTTTGAAATTTGTATAAATTTATTTGGAAAAATCAACTCA
Organism: Sabethes cyaneus; assembly: GCF_943734655.1. Taxonomy (NCBI): domain Eukaryota; kingdom Metazoa; phylum Arthropoda; class Insecta; order Diptera; family Culicidae; genus Sabethes; species Sabethes cyaneus. The sequence continues at coordinate 105,453,391 of NC_071354.1, read as the reverse complement.
CTAGTATTTTGATCCTATACACCACTCTACTTATATACTTAAATTAACTGCTTTTCTCCGCTTTTTGCTTTGCGTGCAATTGTGAGTAACAGCAAGTGAACAAAATGACAATTGAAATCTAAAATCAAAGAAAAGAAAAAACTGCAATTGAATCCCGCTATTTAATATTTATTTGCGACAGATACGTAGTTCGCCTACGACGTGCAGGCTTCATCAGTGTCTTATTTCAAAGCGTATACGTATCTGTCGCGAATAAATAATAAATAGTGGAATTTAGTCGGTAAAAGTTTTTTTCTTTTCTTTTATTTCAGAGTTCGTATTCCACTAAGAGGTTTCAAAAACTTCTGACTTTTGACATGTTTCTCACTTTTCTTGAATTTCATTGCAAATTGTCATCACATACACATACATACATACATACATACATACATACATACATACATACATACATACATACATACATACATACATACATACATACATACATACATACATACATACATACATACATACATACATACATACATACATACATACATACATACATACATACATACATACATACATACATACATACATACATACATACATACATACATACATCAACATTTGATTAATATGTTTTGATTTCACACGTTTTAACGGTTTAATATACAGTGCTTAAGTGTTAAAGTTTGAATAACTTTTGAATGAACCGTCCGATTTTAAATAACTCGGTTTCGTTTGATAGATCTCAGCAGTAATTTTCAAATAATAATAAAATGTAAGATGTTTTTCATTGAATTAATTCTTAAATGTTACAAAAATATGTTTTAAATACTATTTTTTCACATTTCTTTATGTAACTTTCAAACTACAAGTCCAATCATCATGAAATTTGGAAGTTAAGGGTTTGTAAGGCTCCTCTTTCATATGCAATCAATTTTGTTCAAATCGGTTAAGGGATCTATGAGATAATGAAGTCCCATATTTTTCGTATTTTTATACATAACTTTTGAACTAAAAGTCCGATCAGTATGAAATTCAATAGCGACCAATGGGACATCTAGACCTTTCATTTGACACTAAGAACATTAAAATCGGTCCAGCCATCTCCGAGAAAAGTGAGTGAGATTAAAAGCGTTACATACACACACACACACACACACACGGATGGTAAATGGTTGAATAATGCGCTCCAGAACTATCACGAAGTTCCACAGCCTCTTATTTAGCAACTCCCATCTCTACCTCCTCGTGGTACCATCCGGGATACGCTCCTTAGTGGAAATCGGACAACCGATGGAAACTAGGGTCGTATGCGGACAGAGAAGGGGGCACTCATGCGAAGGCTGAGTGTAAACTCTCCGCCTGCAAATGACGGATCTCGGTAGAAGCATGTTCGATGAACCTGAAAATACCGAGAACCTGAGCAGAGGGTCCAAAGCCCCCAAAGGAGGATGGTTTTAATAGCTATTATCCATGGCTAAAAGTAAAAACATGAATGGATAAACCCCTAATCCAAGGTGTCATGCGACCCGTGCCGAGGGATGAATGGTGGGGGGGGTTCTATAAATACTCAGCCTCAAACGGAGCCTGTGGAGTACCAGAGCGCCCTCCACAGTAATCAGCCCTTACCGCATCATGAGGGGCTCTGATGTGGCGGACTTTTCTTTCCCCTCAACTCGTGGGATTCTTATGGAAGACAAAATCAAAAATACAACAAGTGTGGATACGGTGGAAAACCCGTTCGCTAGAGGAGACATCCAGCGTTCTCCGCCAAGGGTGGAGAAGGATGCAACTAGGAGCGCTAGTGTGGGTGGCAAAGGCAGCGGTATGCCTACCACGCCGGACACAGCGATGAACGGCCCAGCGCTTATCAGGGCGATGGAGAAAAATAGAGACGCTGTACCTAAAGTGGTAGCAGCGTCACAGCAGCTCGAGGTAATAATCGAGTTTACGTCAGGTCGCGGCAATTTCTCCAAGGACCTGAAGCAGAGCTTGCTCATGCTTCGGAGAACCTTGAATGCAGCGACCAAAACGCACAACGACCTCGTGGCGCGTGCAGGAGAGGCTAAGAAGGTGACCGTGAAGGCGTCGAAGGCAGTACAAACGGACGCTTGCCCGTTGACGGAGTGTCGTAACGCGGCCCAGGAGGCTATGGAAAGCGCTACCAGCAGCGGTAAGGCATCCGCCAAGCGCCCGAGACAGTCCCTGGGGGATAGCACCCCTGGCGGACCGAAAAAATGCCTGATCGGTAAAAGCCCTCAGGCTAGCGGGTTGGCAGAGCTAACCGATGAACCAGCGGGAAGCTCCAAGACAGGTGGCCCGTGGACCCAGGTTAGGGCCAAGAGAAAAGGCGGAGGAGGCTCCAATAAAAAATCTGCTCCACCTAAACCGGCAAGAAAGCGAGCGAAGAAGGGCGACGCTCTTATCCTGAAAACCGACGGGTCGAAATACTCGGAGGTTCTGAAGGCCATGAGAGGAGACGCCCTACTCAAGGATCTGGGCGCGGACGTACGGAGCATCCGCCGCTCACGCACGGGCGATATGATCCTCGAGTTAAAGAAGGACGCCACAAAGAAGAGTTCCGCATACAAGCCCATAGCGGAAGGAGTGCTCGGGGACGGAGTGAAGGTACGTGCTCTCACACCAGAAGTGACTCTCCAGCTTAAGAACCTGGACGAGATCACCGAAGTGCGTGAGGTCGTACAAGCTCTCAAAGAGCAAAGTGGAGTGGTAGTGGCAACCGAGGCGGTTCGCCTACGCAAGGGTCCGGCCGGGACCCAGGTAGCCACCATACGACTTCCGCTGATTGACGGAAACAAAGCCCTGAAAGCTGCTAGGCTAAAAGTGGGGTGGTCGGTATGCCCACTGATCGTGTCCAAGCAGTCGGAAGCTTGCTTCCGGTGTTTCGAGCACGGACATAAAGCCTGGAACTGCAAGGGGCCAGATAGGAGCCAATTGTGCAGGAGAGTTGTGCAGTGCTGGCCATAAAGCAAAGGATTGCGCGGAGCCTCCTAAGTGCCTGATCTGTACCGGTAAACGGGACGCAAAGCACGTAACGGGAGGTCCAAGGTGCCCGGCCGGTGTGCCGGCGACTAAGCCACGTTCATAGTGCAAGTGACACAACTCAACCTGAACCACTGCAGCACAGCTCAGCAGCTGTTACACCAAGCAGTTTCTGAGTCAGCAATGGACATTGCCATAGTCTCGGATCCATATCGCGTCCCTGCCGGAAACGGCAACTGGGTCTCGGATAGGTCTGCGACGGCGGCTATATGGACAACAAGCAGGTTCCCGGTTCAGGAGGTTGTGTCAACTGCAGACGAGGGATTTGCGGTTGCCAAAGTGGGTGGAGTGTTCTACTGCAGTTGTTATGCTCCGCCGAGTTGGTCTATCGAGCAGTTTACGCGGATGGTAGACCGAGTATCTGTTGTGCTGACTGGTTTAAGGCCGGTGGTTGTGGCGGGCGACTTTAACGCTTGGGCGGTAGAGTGGGGAAGTCGTCGCACGAACCATAGGGGTCGGATTCTGTTTGAATCTCTGGCAAAGCTCAACGTAGATCTGGCCAACGTCGGCAACACAAGTACCTTCAGTAGGAACGGTGCGGAGTCTATCATCGACGTGACTTTCGGCAGTCCTGGTCTGATAGGAGACTGGCGGGTAGATAATGGCTACACTCACAGTGACCACCAGGCGGTCCGCTATGGTGTCGGTCAGATAACGAGGCGGCAGGCGGCGAGTAGGGCCAACACTCCAACCACCCGTGGATGGAAGACATCATACTTCGATCCCGAAGTATTTGTGGAAGCGATCCGGAGAGAGTGCGGTGATCGCGGTATGCCCGATCCGAACGCTGATCATTTGGTTGAGGTACTGTCGCGAGCATGTGACGCTACCATGCCTAGGAAAGGTCGTCCTAGGTATGGCAGGTCACCGGCTTACTGGTGGACAGATGAAATTGCGGAACTCCGCGGAGCGTGCTTTCGTGCGAGGAGAATTATGCAAAGAGCTCGTTCGGATGAAAGCAGGGCTGAACGTCGAGTAGCACTTGTTGCTGCACGCGCAGCGTTTAAGAGCGGGATAAAAGCTAGTAAACGAGACTGCTTTGAAAGGTTATGTGCTAGTGCCAATGCGAACCCGTGGGGTGATGCCTACAGAGTCGTAATGGCAAAGACCAAGGGTGTGATGGCGCCCGCTGAGCAATCGCCAGAGATGCTGGAGCGGATCATCGAGGGCCTCTTTCCGCGCCACGAGCCAAGGCCCTGGCCCCAGGCCGCTGAGTCGTCCCACGGCCGACGTTCCAGTATCTCAGACCATAGCGTAGGATGGTCGGCCTCCCAGCCGAACATCCAAAGTAACGTGGGCGACGGCGGTTTGGAGGTCGGGGAGGAAGTGACGGTTACGAACGAGGAACTCATTGATATCGCTAAATCCCTAAAGGTGAGCAAGGCACCGGGGCCAGACGGTATCCCGAATATGGCCATTAAAGCGGCTATTTTAGAGGCTCCCGAATTATTCGGGGCAGTAATGAATAGATGCCTGCAAGCTGGCCACTTCCCGGACAGATGGAAGCGACAGAACCTGGTCCTATTGCCGAAGCCGGGAAAACCTCCGGGTGTCCCCTCGTCATATAGGCCGATCTGTCTACTCGATACTGCCGGCAAGGTGCTGGAGAGGATTATCCTTAACAGACTCGTACAGTACACGGAGGGTACAAACGGTCTGTCAAGGAACCAATTCGGCTTCCGAAAAGGCAAATCTACGGTGGATGCCATCTTGTCTGTCACTAAGACAGCCGAGGTGGCAATCCAGCCCAAGAGGACAGGTATTCGTTATTGCGCAGTTGTCACGCTCGACGTGAGAAATGCGTTTAATAGCGCTAGCTGGGACTCCATAGCCAGCTCGCTTCGGAACGTCCAAGTGCCGGTGTCGCTGTACAGAATTCTGGAAAATTATTTCCAGAATCGTGTGCTATGCTACAACACGGAGGAGGGTCAGAAATGCGTTCCAATCACCTCAGGGGTTCCGCAAGGTTCCATACTGGGCCCGGTGTTGTGGAACGTCATGTATGACGAGGTGTTGAAGCTAAAGTTTCCGGTAGGGGTGGCGATTGTCGGCTTTGCGGACGATATCACCTTGGAAGTCTACGGTGAATCTATCAGAGAGGTTGAGTTGACGGCTGCCCACTCTATAAGCATTGTTGAAGATTGGATGCGATCCAGGAAACTGGACCTAGCGCATCATAAAACGGAGGTTATCGTGGTTAACAACCGCAAGTCGGTGCAGCAAGCAAATATCAGTGTCGGGGACTGCACTATTTCGTCAACGCGGTTCTTAAAACTCCTTGGAGTCATGGTCGACGACAAGCTCAAGTTCGGGAGCCACGTCGACTATGCCTGCAAGAAGGCTTCCACAGCTATTTCGGCATTGTCTCGTATGATGTCTAATAGCTCTGCGGTATATGGCAGCAAGCGAAGGCTTTTAGCCAACGTGGACCAGTCCATGCTCAGGTATGGCGGGCCGGTGTGGTCATCGGCGTTAGGTACCAAAAGCTATCTAGCCAAGCTGGAAAGCACCTATCGTCTCATGTGCTTAAGAGTGGCGAGTGCGTACCGCACAGTTTCACATGACGCAATCTGCGTCTTAGCGGGTATGATGCCTATTGGTATCATCATCAGCGAGGACGTAGAGTGCTTCAACCAACGTGGAACTAGAGGCATACGGAGTACCACAAGATCGGCCTCGATGATCACATGGCAGCGGGCATGGTCGGATTCCACAAAAGGCCGGTGGACACATAGACTTATCCCGGAACTATCCGGATGGGTCAACAGGCGTCATGGCGAAGTCAACTTCCACCTGACACAGATTCTGTCAGGGCATGGTTGTTTTAGACAGTATCTGCACAAATTTGGGCATGCGGAGTCCCCCGAGTGTCCCGAATGCGCGGACGTTGAGGAAACTGCAGAACATGCTTTCTTCATATGCCCTCGTTTCGAGGGCGTGAGAAGCAACATGATGGCAGTTAGCGGACAGGACACTACTCCGGATAACTTAGTCCAAAGGATGTGTTCTAGCTCGGACGTCTGGGGTGCGGTCAATGCGGCTGCTACCCAGATCGTACTTGAGCTACAAAACCGCTGGAAAGCCGATCAACGGCGAATAAACAGCCTAACTACCATAGTCCAGTAGTTATCTAAGAGCGTGCGTTAAGCACAATAGCCCCTCCCTGAAGTAATACCGATAAGGTGTTTCCAGGGGGGATTGAGGCTGGAGACTCGAGTAGGGTTTTAGTGGGTCTGGATCTTCACGATCTTCACGGGATACCAAACCCCACTCCCTGAGCTGTCTTCTCAGGTGTCTGATAGCAGATTTCCCTACTCGTTAAAAAAAAAAAACACACACACACACACACACACACACACACACACACACACACACACACACACACACACACACACACACACACACACACACACACACACACACACAGAAAATGCTCAGTTTTCGAAACTGAGTCGAATGGTATATAACATTCGGCCCGCAGGACCTTCTTTCCATTTCCGGTTTTCCAAGTGATTTCTATACCTTTATACTATCTATACCTATAAAGCAGGATTTCTGTCTGTCTGTCTGTCTGTCTGTCTGTCTGTCTGTCTGTCTGTCTGTCTGTCTGTCTGTCTGTCTGTCTGTCTGTCTGTCTGTCTGTCTGTCTGTCTGTCTGTCTGTCTGTCTGTCTGTCTGTCTGTCTGTCTGTCTGTCTGTCTGTCTGTCTGTCTGTCTGTCTGTCTGTCTGTCTGTCTGTCTGTCTGTCTGTCTGTCTGTCTGTCTGTCTGTCTGTCTGTCTGTCTGTCTGTCTGTCTGTCTGTCTGTCTGTCTGTCTGTCTGTCTGTCTGTCTGTCTGTCTGTCTGTCTGTCTGTCTGTCTGTCTGTCTGTCTGTCTGTCTGTCTGTCTGTCTGTCTGTCTGTCTGTCTGTCTGTCTGTCTGTCTGTCTGTCTGTCTGTCTGTCTGTCTGTCTGTCTGTCTGTCTGTCTGTCTGTCTGTCTGTCTGTCTGTCTGTCTGTCTGTCTGTCTGTCTGTCTGTCTGTCTGTCTGTCTGTCTGTCTGTCTGTCTGTCTGTCTGTCTGTCTGTCTGTCTGTCTGTCTGTCTGTCTGTCTGTCTGTCTGTCTGTCTGTCTGTCTGTCTGTCTGTCTGTCTGTCTGTCTGTCTGTCTGTCTGTCTGTCTGTCTGTCTGTCTGTCTGTCTGTCTGTCTGTCTGTCTGTCTGTCTGTCTGTCTGTCTGTCTGTCTGTCTGTCTGTCTGTCTGTCTGTCTGTCTGTCTGTCTGTCTGTCTGTCTGTCTGTCTGTCTGTCTGTCTGTCTGTCTGTCTGTCTGTCTGTCTGTCTGTCTGTCTGTCTGTCTGTCTGTCTGTCTGTCTGTCTGTCTGTCTGTCTGTCTGTCTGTCTGTCTGTCTGTCTGTCTGTCTGTCTGTCTGTCTGTCTGTCTGTCTGTCTGTCTGTCTGTCTGTCTGTCTGTCTGTCTGTCTGTCTGTCTGTCTGTCTGTCTGTCTGTCTGTCTGTCTGTCTGTCTGTCTGTCTGTCTGTCTGTCTGTCTGTCTGTCTGTCTGTCTGTCTGTCTGTCTGTCTGTCTGTCTGTCTGTCTGTCTGTCTGTCTGTCTGTCTGTCTGTCTGTCTGTCTGTCTGTCTGTCTGTCTGTCTGTCTGTCTGTCTGTCTGTCTGTCTGTCTGTCTGTCTGTCTGTCTGTCTGTCTGTCTGTCTGTCTGTCTGTCTGTCTGTCTGTCTGTCTGTCTGTCTGTCTGTCTGTCTGTCTGTCTGTCTGTCTGTCTGTCTGTCTGTCTGTCTGTCTGTCTGTCTGTCTGTCTGTCTGTCTGTCTGTCTGTCTGTCTGTCTGTCTGTCTGTCTGTCTGTCTGTCTGTCTGTCTGTCTGTCTGTCTGTCTGTCTGTCTGTCTGTCTGTCTGTCTGTCTGTCTGTCTGTCTGTCTGTCTGTCTGTCTGTCTGTCTGTCTGTCTGTCTGTCTGTCTGTCTGTCTGTCTGTCTGTCTGTCTGTCTGTCTGTCTGTCTGTCTGTCTGTCTGTCTGTCTGTCTGTCTGTCTGTCTGTCTGTCTGTCTGTCTGTCTGTCTGTCTGTCTGTCTGTCTGTCTGTCTGTCTGTCTGTCTGTCTGTCTGTCTGTCTGTCTGTCTGTCTGTCTGTCTGTCTGTCTGTCTGTCTGTCTGTCTGTCTGTCTGTCTGTCTGTCTGTCTGTCTGTCTGTCTGTCTGTCTGTCTGTCTGTCTGTCTGTCTGTCTGTCTGTCTGTCTGTCTGTCTGTCTGTCTGTCTGTCTGTCTGTCTGTCTGTCTGTCTGTCTGTCTGTCTGTCTGTCTGTCTGTCTGTCTGTCTGTCTGTCTGTCTGTCTGTCTGTCTGTCTGTCTGTCTGTCTGTCTGTCTGTCTGTCTGTCTGTCTGTCTGTCTGTCTGTCTGTCTGTCTGTCTGTCTGTCTGTCTGTCTGTCTGTCTGTCTGTCTGTCTGTCTGTCTGTCTGTCTGTCTGTCTGTCTGTCTGTCTGTCTGTCTGTCTGTCTGTCTGTCTGTCTGTCTGTCTGTCTGTCTGTCTGTCTGTCTGTCTGTCTGTCTGTCTGTCTGTCTGTCTGTCTGTCTGTCTGTCTGTCTGTCTGTCTGTCTGTCTGTCTGTCTGTCTGTCTGTCTGTCTGTCTGTCTGTCTGTCTGTCTGTCTGTCTGTCTGTCTGTCTGTCTGTCTGTCTGTCTGTCTGTCTGTCTGTCTGTCTGTCTGTCTGTCTGTCTGTCTGTCTGTCTGTCTGTCTGTCTGTCTGTCTGTCTGTCTGTCTGTCTGTCTGTCTGTCTGTCTGTCTGTCTGTCTGTCTGTCTGTCTGTCTGTCTGTCTGTCTGTCTGTCTGTCTGTCTGTCTGTCTGTCTGTCTGTCTGTCTGTCTGTCTGTCTGTCTGTCTGTCTGTCTGTCTGTCTGTCTGTCTGTCTGTCTGTCTGTCTGTCTGTCTGTCTGTCTGTCTGTCTGTCTGTCTGTCTGTCTGTCTGTCTGTCTGTCTGTCTGTCTGTCTGTCTGTCTGTCTGTCTGTCTGTCTGTCTGTCTGTCTGTCTGTCTGTCTGTCTGTCTGTCTGTCTGTCTGTCTGTCTGTCTGTCTGTCTGTCTGTCTGTCTGTCTGTCTGTCTGTCTGTCTGTCTGTCTGTCTGTCTGTCTGTCTGTCTGTCTGTCTGTCTGTCTGTCTGTCTGTCTGTCTGTCTGTCTGTCTGTCTGTCTGTCTGTCTGTCTGTCTGTCTGTCTGTCTGTCTGTCTGTCTGTCTGTCTGTCTGTCTGTCTGTCTGTCTGTCTGTCTGTCTGTCTGTCTGTCTGTCTGTCTGTCTGTCTGTCTGTCTGTCTGTCTGTCTGTCTGTCTGTCTGTCTGTCTGTCTGTCTGTCTGTCTGTCTGTCTGTCTGTCTGTCTGTCTGTCTGTCTGTCTGTCTGTCTGTCTGTCTGTCTGTCTGTCTGTCTGTCTGTCTGTCTGTCTGTCTGTCTGTCTGTCTGTCTGTCTGTCTGTCTGTCTGTCTGTCTGTCTGTCTGTCTGTCTGTCTGTCTGTCTGTCTGTCTGTCTGTCTGTCTGTCTGTCTGTCTGTCTGTCTGTCTGTCTGTCTGTCTGTCTGTCTGTCTGTCTGTCTGTCTGTCTGTCTGTCTGTCTGTCTGTCTGTCTGTCTGTCTGTCTGTCTGTCTGTCTGTCTGTCTGTCTGTCTGTCTGTCTGTCTGTCTGTCTGTCTGTCTGTCTGTCTGTCTGTCTGTCTGTCTGTCTGTCTGTCTGTCTGTCTGTCTGTCTGTCTGTCTGTCTGTCTGTCTGTCTGTCTGTCTGTCTGTCTGTCTGTCTGTCTGTCTGTCTGTCTGTCTGTCTGTCTGTCTGTCTGTCTGTCTGTCTGTCTGTCTGTCTGTCTGTCTGTCTGTCTGTCTGTCTGTCTGTCTGTCTGTCTGTCTGTCCTGTGTTCCTTATAGAATCAAAAACTACTGAACCAATCGGCGTGAAAATTTGCATGTAGAGGTTTTTGGGGCCAGGAAAGGTTTTAGTGATGGTTAGAGACCCCTCCCCCCACTAAGAGGGGGGGCTCCCATACAAATGAAACACAAATTTCTGCATAACTCGAGAACTAATCAAGCAAATAGAACCAAATTTGGCATGTGGGTGTTTTCGGTGACAAGAATTTATTCTAGGGTAATTTGAGACCCCTCCCCTCTTTATAAGGGGAATTAAAACTCCTCTCCCCTTTAAGAGGGGGGGTTTCCATACAAATTTCCTCATAACTCGAAAACTAATCAAGCAAATGGAACCAAATTTGGCATGTGAAAGTTTTCGAGGGCAAGAAAATTTTCTATGTTGAATTAGGACCCCTCCTCACTTTAAGAGGGGGGGCTCCTGTACAAATGAAATACCAATTTCCTCATAACTCGAGAACTAATCAAGCAAATGGAACCAAATTTGGCATGTGTGTGTTTTTGGAGACAAAATTTTTTTCTATGATGAATTGGGACCCCTCCCCACTTTAAGTGGGGGGGGGGCTCCTATACAAACGAAATACAAATTTCCTTATAACTCGAGAGCTAATCCAGCAAATGGAACCAAATTTGGCATGTAGGTGTTTTTGGAGGCAAGAATTTTTTCTATGATGAATAAGAACCTCTCCCCACTTTAGGAGGGGGGGCTCCTATACAAATGAAATACAAATTTCCTCATAACTCGAGAACTAATCAAGCAAATAGAACCAAATTTGGCATGTGGGTGTTTTCGGTGACAAGAATTTATTCTATGGTAAATTGAGACCCCTCCCTCTTTATAAGGGGAATTGTAACTCCTCTCCCCTTTAAGAGGGGGGGCTTCCATACAAATTTCCTCATAACTCGAGAACTAATCAAGCAAATGGAACCAAATTTGGCATGTGAAGGTTTTCGAGGGCAGGAAAATTTTCTACGGTGAATTAGGACCCCTCCCCACTCTAAGAGGGGGGGCTCCTGTACAAATGAAATACAAATTTCCTCATAATTCGAGAACTAATCAAGCGAATTGAACCAAATTTGGCATATGTGTGTTTTTGGAGACAATTTTTTTTCAATGATGAATTGGGACCCCTCCCCACTTTAGGAGGGGGGGTCCTATACAAACGAAATACAAATTTCCTCATAACTCGAGAACTAATCCAGCAAATGGAACCAAATTTGGCGTGTAGGTGTTTTTGGAGGCAAGAATTTTTTCTGTGATGAATTAGGACCTCTTCCCACATTAGGAGGGGGGGCTCCAATACAAATGAAATACAAATTTCCCCATAACTCGAGAACTAATCAAGCAAATAGAACCAAATTCGGCATGTGGAGGTTTTTGGAGGCAAAAATATTTTCTACGGTGAATTAGGATCCTTCCACACTTCAAGAGGGGGGGCTTCTACACAAATGAAATACAAATTTCCTCATAATTCGAGAACTAATCAAGCAAATGGAACCATATTTGGCATGTGGGTGTTTTTGGAGGCAACCATTTTTCCCATGATGAATTAGGACTTCTTACCTTTTTAGGAGGGGGGGGGGCTCCCATTCAAACGAAATACAAATTTGCTCATAACTTTAGAACTAATCAAGCAAATGGAACCAAATTTGGCATGTGAGAGTTTTAGATGGCAGAATTTTTTTTCTGTGGTGTATTACGACCCCTTTCCCTTTTAAGAGGGTGAGCTCCCATACAAATGAAATACAAATTTCCTTATAATTTGAGTACTAATCAAGCAAATGGAACCAAATTTGGCATGTGAGAGTTTTAGATGGCAGAATTTTTTTTCTGTGGTGTATTACGACCCCTTTCCCTTTTAAGAGGGTGGGCTCCCATACAAATGAAATACAAATTTCCTTATAATTTGAGTACTAATCAAGCAAATGGAACCAAATTTAGCATGTAGGAGATTTTTGAGTCTTGAATTTATTTTATGATAGTTAGAGACCTCTCACCCCTGTGGTAGGGGGATATGGACTCTCATACAAATAAAACAGAAATTTTTGCGAAACTCAAAAACTAATCCAACTCGAGAAATTCGAGACTCTTCCATAAAACATTAATCAATAACAAGACCACAAAAACTATCTATAGTAACACTAGATCATTCAGGACGAGCCGGTCGCGAGTGTTGCCGGTGACCCGCCGTCGGAAGCGCCGCCCACTGGGGGGCTTGCAAAACTCGAGAAGTGACAAAGATCATCCGAGATTCATGATTTATGTACAACACAGGTTAATTTGTGGCAATACGAAGTTTGTCGGGTCAGCTAGTATATTTATATAGTAGAAAGGCAAAAATAGAAGGGTCTGTATCTTAAGACACGAACGCATATAGAATCATATTACAATCAAGCACTACAGCTGTAGCGCACTTCTCAAACATATACATCAAAATGGTTTAGGTTTAATCGTCGTACGAAAAATTCTTCGACCTGTAGGAACGAGAAGATTTTGTCACTTTTTCTAGCATGTTTCCCAAGCAGAGACTCGGGTTTAATCGTCATAAATAGTGATGTCCAAAATTAATCGCTGAGCGTTGTCTTCACTTATCAATTAATTCAACTATTCGTGCTGGTAGTATTCGATTAAAAATATTCGAATATTTCGTTTATTAATTAGATTAATCGAACAATTATGAACGATTAACGGGCATTATTCGGGTATTACAGCCCGGACTCGATTATCCGGGTGTTCATTTTTATTTTCAGCCCGGATAATCGAATCACCCGGATGATCGAATCATTATTTTTGGAACAAAATTTTTTTGGTATGTTAAGTTTTTTGACTTTTAGGTATCATAAATGTTTTATTTATTATTGATCTATCTTCCCAAAAGTCAGAAAATTCCTTTCTTATGATTTTTTCCACTGATGCTTTCTTTTTGGTACAAAATTATTTTTTGGGTGTTATGATTTTAAATATTTACACTCAAAAAAATCAGCACGTCAAGTTTACGTGAAAACATAGGTAATTCTCATCCATCACACTTTTCATGTAACATGCACGTGAATTGTTGGTAACTCACACTCATACTAACCAGTTTACGTGCGATCCCGGTAAGTTGTATCAATTTTCCCATTAACTAGTACATGAAGCTCACGTAAGTTGCTGTACAGAAGTTTACATGATTTTTCACGCGGATGCGACGTGCCGATTTTTTTGAGTGTAGGTATTATAAATGATTTTTTATTATTGATCAATCTCTCCTAAAGTCATAAGACACCTTTTTTGTAATTTTTTTATCATCATCGTAATGATTACGATGATGATGATGATCATGATGGTGTTGATGATTTTTAAGTAAAAAAATTGATTTCATTGTCGCAGGATTTATTTTTGTTTTGTTCACCGATAAAAGGGATATAAAAAAGGAATTTTGTAGCTTTAGGGAGGTGAATCAATACTGGTCAAGTAAGAATCATCATGTAGCATGAAAACTATAACCTTAAGGTTTAAAATAAATCATCGAAAAAAAATAATTTTTTTTCACCCGGATAATCGAGTCTAAACACCCGGATAATCGAGTCCCCGGATAATCGAATCCCCGGTTAATCGAATCCCCGGTTAATCGAATCCCCGGATAATCGAGTCCGGCCTGTATTGATATTTACCCCTATTCTGTATTTCGAACGAATCTTTATTTTGTTCGACTTGTTTCGAACGAGTTATTTTGTCCATTTGATTATGCTGGCGAAATGAAGAACTTCGTTCAACTTTCGTTCGAAAAACCAATCCGTGCGAATTATAGAATAGAGGTGATTATTCCCTTTGAACAATTCGATTATATAATCCCGTGATCACAGGATCGCATGACTGTAACTGTTTGCTCCCGTGTTAAAGCCGAGCAGCGACAGCCTAAAGTAAAGACGATAGATGGAATCAAAGATCAGTGTCTTCCCCTTGTATTGGATGTTCGTACTAGATGGAATAGCATTACGTAGATGATCGAACGATTTCTAGCGCTGTGTCCATTGTGTTACTTGGTATACCAAAAAGTTGGGTTCTGTTGTCTGGATGTGGATACAGGACAAGCAATTTCTTCAAAAAAGTTATGGCGGAGAACATTTCAGAACGTAGAAAAGGTCAGCTTGTTAGCTATGTCCACCATGTCGATCCTCGGTATTAAAAAGCTCCATTCTAAGAGCGCGCTGAACCGTTTGGTATCAAAAAATGATTTCTAACGGTACATTGCTTTAAATATATTTTATATAATGTAGCCGATATGGCGAAAGATACAGCTAGACAACATGAAGATAACACCATCTGATGATTTGTGGACTGTTCACGATAATCTAACTCGCAAAGCTTCAACTTGTAAAAACCTAAAACCTATGACTACAGCTTCCAATACTATATAAAATAGCGTTAAAATATCTTCCTGTACTGGCTACAATCGTTTCTTCGGAACGATTTCAAAGGCAAAGCTAACAGTTACAAAACTTCGCAGCCGTCTGTCGGGATCCCATCATAGTATGTTGTATTGTTGTTCTTATAGTCCATTGGGGAAACTGTATGGTTCCACTGATCGTGGTGACGTGTTCATACGATTAATTTTCCATGATACTGTTAAATTTCATGTTATCTACATCAAGTAACGACTTGTAAAGGTTTAAACACGCGTCATTAATTTTTGGGATTTCAAAAGTGCTCAAAATTAATGATATGTTTGCAAAAAATCGTGATCATGTTCCGACAGAGGCAAGGATGTCTGTGCTGATAATTATCGAACTGATGTCTGTGCTAGTAAAACTCCTCGTTTTCTTAGCCAATCAATGTACCGAAAATAACAAAAACAGGACATGGCATGACGTTTGGCAATTTTTCAATAGCGCATTAGATTCAATTGAAAATCGATCAGGAACCCACTAAGTAAGTAACGCTCAAAACTTTTTACATATTTAGATATTTTGGAAAGAGACCTTCCCTTCTCGTAAGACGCATCATTGATAAAACTTCAAAAAAGTTTTATTTTGTTCCGAACGACGTTAAACAATCAGTTATTAAAAATATAATTTCGGTTTTAATTATATATTTGTATGGAAGTCAGGTATTTTACCCGCTACAAAGTCTTTCACTCATGACATGAGACGATTGTTAACTCTCGTTGATTCTAACTACAAAGACAACACTAATACGAGCGTGCAGCAGTAATATTCTATTGTACCGGCCCATACACTCCCTAACAAACCAGTCTTGAAAGAAAATGTTCCGAGTAAAGTGTACTTCGGATAGAATATTTGCTTGACAAAGAATATCTCTCTCGAGTATCTTTCGTTGTCTCATTGTAAGTCTCACCAGGTTACTTAATGAGCTATATATATAATGAAATCCGTTGTACTCAAGTTAACTTGAGTAAAATTTTTGAAGTCTGGTTAATCATTTTTAAATAGGTGTTTCCAAAATGTTTTCCAAAATTTCAACAAAATATAAATAATAAACAATAAAAATACATCAAAGCACATGCCAAAATATGAAATTTTTCTTTCGGCAATTTCGGCCACTGCTTGATATAGAGACCCTCTTATATGGAATAGTGTGAATAAAAATAATAATGGTTGCAATCATTTTTCGTGTCAGTACAAACGATGATTTGACACTAACAGTAAACTTGCAGACATTTATCTAAAAGTGTACCAACTAGTACCCGTTTCAATTTCGATCGCTAGGAAGACATTATAAATTTAAGTGGATTTATGTGATATTTTTCATTCTTCAATAAACTTTCATATAAATGCGACTTTCTTGAGGTGATCGGAGCTTTCTTCAGACTTACTGATACCGTTTTCCTCTGTACTAAATTTTTGCAATAGAATACGTGAGTGTCATCCTGTAGTAGATATTTGCACGATACGTACAATGTAACTCCAACTATATATTTCAATCATTTTGTTCGCTTGTTTGCTCTTCTCTTTTCCGGATATCTTTATCTGTATGTGCACAGTCTTTAAAGCTAAAACCGTATGTCTATCGTTTCCGCTGTGCGCTTCTGTTAGCGTTTACCGACAATAAATTATTTTCGAAAAATAAAACAGGAAGCATCTTATAAATAAACATCTCACCATCCATCTCTATGTGGACATAGAAACTTTCGTTGGTCGTTTGTTGCGTTTGCCATTCCGTTGTAGAGGCCAAAACAGCATTCCAGCAGCAGTTTCGCACCCCACCCGTCCGCCACCGCCAGCTAACGTTCTGCCTGCCGGTGGGAGGTGCGAGAGGGTTGTGTCACGGAGATATCAAGCAACAGCACACAGGATATCGCATTTTCCACACCAGACAATGGCGTTCATAAATCCACACTGTGAGCCACACAAAAAGCGTATCATTCATACGACACCGAGAGACAGCGATATGGCCACACGAAACCATCGTTTTGTCCATGTATCACACTTCCGATTTCAGGAATATGAGGGCCTTCTTGCTTGCCATTGTGCTGCCCCGAACAAAGACCGCACCTCATTGTCTTGTGGGTTTTTTGGTTGCTCCCATCCGGCTGTCGCTATACTTCCGCCGCCATTCGAAGAATCGGATCCCATGTTATCCGCTCTAGGTATCTTACCTCAGCGCCACAGTTTTGGAAGAGCGCTCCAATTTAGAGTAGATAGTGACGGGAAATTATTGGTCCACATATTTTATCAAACTTTGCCGATAAGTGGGGAAAGAATGATGCAACTGACAATAAAATTTGATGAATAGTTGAAACTTACAGTTCGGATTCGACACGACACCAATGAATTCGATTTTTGAAATAAATATGTATAATTCTAACTGAGTTTCACTCATTCCTGAACGAATTTGTTTCGTCATATAGTGAAATTGTCCATTGTGCTTTTCGTCATGACACCATATTGTTTAAAACGTCACCAAAACGCTCAAATGGGTCTAGCTACAGCTTGAAAAAAAAGGGAATTTAAAGTAGGATATAGTACAATACTACACATATGTACATATCTCTGCCCATAATCGCATATCAGTCCCATATGAATTTTCACTGTTTTTAAGTTGAATGTCAAAATCGTTTATTTTCTTACTATACTATCAACCGAAAACATAAAATGTGTATATTTTCCATGCCTGGTTGTCCTGTTTGTATGAATTTATTGGAATTTACCTGTAGGAATTAGCTGTAGACACGAATGCACCGAAAGTTGTAGAGTGTCTCTAATAAACAAACTGGTATATTTCACAAATTTGTTTTATTGTTGAGTTGCAGAATTCTGGAAACTATTGGTTTACCGCGGTACCGCATGAAATCAATAGCTTTTTTGGGATTCAGTTTCTATTCCATAAATCTCAACCAACATGTCAAAAGGTACAATGTGCAAATGAGAGATTCTCTTTGCGTCCACTTTCTCATGCTTATAACGGCGGTATAAATGCAATATAGCCCAATTCTTAATGATTAGCTAGCCACTAACGTCGGCAATCGATTCATGCAAAATAGACGCATACAAGTGCATTTATGCCGTCGTGATAAGCGTAAGAAAGGAGACCTAAAGAAAATCTCTAATTTGCACATTGGACCTTTTGAAATGTTGCTCATCAAATGAGATTAGAAGGATACTTCCAAAGAACTTATGCTTCGATGAAATAAGAAGCCCAAAATAACAAATAACAGATTAAGTAGCTTATCTAAAATCTAAACCCCGTGTCGGTTGTCGGTGTGGTAAAGCTCGAGTAATTTAATAGCTGGGCGCACTGTTTATTTTACTGCAGCTCTTCTAGTGGTCGGATCTGGATCTTCTAGTGGTTTTGACTGCAGTTTGCTTTGAAATGTTTCCTCATAGGGCACTAAATCTTTAATTCGTCACGAATAATTTTGTCTCACAGAAGTTATACTTGATGGATGCCGTAAACCGAAAGTCATTGAAGTCGATGAAATTGGCTAAATCGATCGTGTGCAGCGTTCTCAAACATTTCCGTGAGCTGCATATTATCGATCAGTAGGATCATAGCGGTAGCGTTGTAGAGTTATTCAGTTATCCAGTTATCCTTTTTATCTAGTCCGATGTGGTTCACAGGTTCACCAACATCTGCGATCCACAGGGTTTAAGAGGAGAGGTTGGGCTCGAATCCGGCTCTCATTATAACTTCAGCTTCATCTTCAACAAAGAGCAACGTTATACAAACTTAGTAAAGTGTTGCTGTCGCGACCATCCCTTACCTAATCTTTAAGCATTTCCGTTTCACGTCTTGTCTCACCCTGGAGACACTATCACTTTTATTTCATTATTTCGACGATCACGACGATGCAATCAAGAGTTGCCCCTTTTCGGGTGAAAATCGGTCTATTAACACAATATACAAGAGGAAATCGATCAAGAAGGTTGGTTCGTTAAGTAAAGCAATTAAACCCGCAGAACTCCAAAAACTCAGTGAACTAAACGTCACGGGGATCTTCGACACCCATGTACAACGGTTCAGCATCACCAAAGGGTAACGTATGCTCTACCCAGATCCCTGTCACGACAGCTGTCAACTGAAGCCGCCAATAGAGGTTGACAACAAATTTTGAAGCAAAATTCATACTGCACACCGCATGTATTTAATACTGCGCTATCTACATCCCACATGCAACAAATTGTCTGAAACATAAAACCGTATTATTGCGTAATTCTTACTACTGCTGTCAAATTTGACGTAAAATCGAACCAGCAAGCCTGGCTCAATCGGCTTCAAGGAAAATGTATGAGAATGACGTTCGTGCCAGAGATGTGGTTTTACCAAAGGATCGAAACACGGCTGATCCCACCAAGTAAAGACCAATGACATGCTTGTCAAGTCTGTACAAAGTACTTTCGTCGGTAAAGTGCAGGACCATTGTGGTACCAACGGAGTGCTGACAGAAAAACACAAAGGTTGCAAAGACTAAGTCATCATCGATGCGGTTATTGTTGGTCAGGCAAACCCAAGCAAACGAAATCTCGGTATGAAGTACATTGACTACATGCTACAGAGATCAGCGATGGTGAAACAAAATGGCCGCTCAGGAGTGTCCAAAATATGCTCAGAGGTATTCGAAATAAAGTTGGGAATTTCATCAAAACCAATTCGGAATAAGAAACTTGCTTCATTTTGCAAAAACGTATGTTGTGAGTGCTTCGATAATATTGCAAAACAATATTTTTTTGATATATTGTACCACTAACTAAAGCTAAGCATAAAAAACTAATTTTTAAGAAAATTCCTAGGAAAATGCTCTATAGCTCAATGCCCGATAGAGACAGAAATATCATTTTTTAAGTAAAGTTACTTGTTTTCATATTGTCCACAGCTTTTCCATAGAAACCATATGTCTATACAGGGATGCCTCGATATAAGACAATTTATAATTTCAAAAAGTTGTCTTATATCGAAACATGGTTTTTGCAAATAAAATTTGCATTAACGGTCGCCAATTTTGCTCTATGTTGTATGTTTACGTTTTTGAACTATTTATTATTGTTTGAACTAGTAGTTTTTTTTACAAATTTTGGGGTTATTTTGAAATAATGAACATCGCAATGAGCGCCGATTTTTTAATGGAAAATTAGCTCTGGTATCGTTACCAGCTATGTCAAAGGGATTTGTTCGGTATAAGACAAAAAAGTGTCTTATATCGAATTGTCTTATATCGAGGTTCTTTTATAACGAGGTTGTTTATATCGAGGTCTCCCTGTATTTCCTTATACAAAAAAAAGTAACCTTTTATAATTTTTATTATAAAAAGCCTTCGACATATTCAGACTACGAACAAAAGCTATAAAGACATTATATTGCTGAAAACAAAGCAAAAGACGCTAGAAACAAAATTCAATTTGTATCTAGTTAATAGATAATGTTTTTATTTTTTTTGTTAATTTTAAAAGTCATGGTTTCTCGAGGGCACTCAATTTCGTCTAGCCTATTCCTTGTTCCGCCAAAGAACAAGGAAAAGGTGTTAGCACTAGTTTTATGATTCAAATTTGTTTTGCTACATTTTGCAAAGATTATGTTAAATGTTACACAATCTTTGTTATAATATTGTCTATTTTTCCAATATTGCCCACATTTCGTTTTTAGAAGTTCGATTTTCAATACGTGCACCTATCATAGTATGAATGAAACATATTTTCATTTCAATAAATCTTCGTTTACTCAATTTATATACCATTTAAATCATCAAAATTAAAAAATAGCAAATTTGTTTTTTTATCGAAAAAGGCCAGTATCACATCAAACTAATTTAGAAACTAATTAGCCTCAGTGATAATTTCTCATTTAAATACATCGCAACTTTTTTGTAAAGAGCAGCTTTTCATTATCACCTGGATAAATCCAGCACGAATCAACTCCTACTGAGAGCACAATTTAACATTTCATGTTTTTGAAATGCGAAAATTTGCCTACGCATGCATTAAACATGTAGAACGAAAAGTGTAAAAATAAAACATCGATAGGAAGCATCAATTATAAAACTACGGTGCATTATGAAGACGATCGTGTGGGGATTGGAAATACACTGCTCAACAGCTAAACATGGGACGCACACTGTCGATGCATTCCCCTCTCTTCACAAAGAATAGTTGAAATATAAAACACATGACAATTTTCATTTTTTTTTCTCTGGTTTGTCGAGTCGTAAATAAAGTTTTATTTGAAAAATTATTTTGCACATAAATCTACTCAGTATTCAATTGATAATTTGCTGTGACGGCTTCATAATACCGGCGGTTTCGAGGCACACCGTTCGCATTTGTGGTTAATTGGCTGGATTTACCAAGCCGTCAAGATTATAGCTCTATATTGTGCGTTTAATTTAATTGCATTACGCTAGAGGCTAAAGTGAAAATATGTATTATATCCAAGCTGAAAGAATACCGGCCTTGCACACTATTGATTGCTTTAAAATATGAAAAACGTACAGTTCATGCTGCGATACTAATAGACCGAAAATTAAGACAACCGATCATGACAGCAATTATCGAATTATTATTTGTATTGACCTCTCACTGTCATCACAAATAGTGATGAATGATTTGACATATCGGACGTATACATAGTCAGGCAGCATAATATGATCTGTATACAAAATATTTGACATGTCGTTTCGCAGTGATAGTGGAGCTTTGAATAATTAATGATAAGATACTTTAGAAAAAAAAAATTCAACACGTTATTACAAATAAAACATTACTGTAAACTTTGTGAAGGACCTTTGGGTAGGGCAGGTTTATTTAATCTACATACATATGTCACATGCTAAGATGCTAAGTTAATGGCTGACCGTACAGAACAGCTTAAACTTAAATGATAAACCGGACTTTTCAAGGAACTCTTTCGAGTATCAAATGCCTGAGATCAACAAAACCAACAGTGCGGTGCGCCCATAGGGTGATTTATATATTTTGAACAGGCGTAACGCGTGCTCTATTTTGGACTTTTACGGCAAAATCAAATGGTAAATGTCCAAAATAGAGTAGGCGTAACGCTTGTCCAGAATACATAAACCACCCTATTTCGTCGCACTAATCGCGTCGCGTTATCTCTGAGCAATTAAGAGAATGAAATCCAACAGGAATGACGAGAATAGACTGCATTTCAACCAAGATGCTCAAAGTTGACCGATCTTTGTCAGCTCCGCTCAGAACAGGTATCGGCTGGGAAACAACCACTTTTCCGGTGGACTAGATGCAGGGAATACTGATCAAGGAGACCCAACTAGATGCGGGAACTGGCCTGGCAGCCCATTTCTCTATATTACGCTTGCAGTACTCTACCAAGCTATCTTAAAAGCAAGGTAAAGTATATTTCTTCTGTCAAACACAATCTCACTAACACAACCTTAGTTAGTTATGAAAATTTGCCGGATTCGTATGAGTTTTCACAATCGGATCGAATTTTGAACCGTTTTACGTAGTTAAAAATAGCGAAACTGTGATTAACGTGTGGCATAATTACTTGTGCTTTCAATAGCGAAGGTCTTGTTCGTCATATTGTAAGTATATTCGTTGTTTTTTTTTTTGCTGAATATTTACCTCTCGTTGTTTACTTTTAGCAACATGTCGAAGTGCCATGTTCCAATGTGCCGTAGCAAAATAATTTCAAGGAATAAACGATCTGCAGAGGATTTCTTTTCATCGGTTCCCGACCAAAAAAGAGTTGAAGATCAAATGGTTGAAGTTTTTGGGACAAAATGTTACTATGGACACGCATAATTTTTTTTATTTGTTCCCGGCAGTTTTCACCGGTTTGCTTTGTAGTTGTCGATCAGGGATCACATCGGCGTCTTCGAGCTGGAGGTATGCAAAATTATATACATATTTTAAAATACCTTAACAAAAATATCAATATTTTAGGCTATACCGAGCATTCGATATCCGGAACGTGTGAAGAGAAGGAGAGATTTGGGGACCGGCGATAATGAAAGT
The DNA here is from genome assembly GCF_943734655.1 of Sabethes cyaneus. NCBI lineage: Eukaryota > Metazoa > Arthropoda > Insecta > Diptera > Culicidae > Sabethes > Sabethes cyaneus. The sequence goes on along the minus strand of NC_071354.1, from coordinate 105,431,011 downwards.
TCGTACCAGATTTTTCTTCAGGAAACGAATCCTGGAAGTAACTCTGAATCCATTCGGTGTGACCGTCGAATTTCTGATGAAAGCGAGATCTTTGATTCTGACATCGTTGCATCGTTGATTGAGCCATGTGATGAAGCAGAAACGTTCGATACACTTAGTTCGTTATGGCACATCAAAGTTCGAGAGATGCAGATTGAAGTGGATCAATATAAGGAGGAATCGGAGGAATCGATGAACAAAGGGGTACATTGCCAAAATCAACCGTAGACATCCTGATATCTAATTACTATATTTCTATTTATAAATTTCTAATTTCTAAATTTCTATTTCTAAGAATCTAAGATCTAATTTAATATTTCGTCAAATTGCGCATGTACACAAGGATAAACGCACTGAACCGAAATTTGAAATGCAAGAAGCTTCAGAAACAATCAGTCAAACGTCTACAAAAGCCATCTAACAGACCAATGGAACGCGACCAGAAGAAAATCATTATGTAATTTACTTACCAATCCTTCAAACTTACCAACGAGCCCATCAGATATTAGCAAATATGTAATATTTCATCATGCAATCTTCCCAAATCAATAAAATATATGAATGAATAAATCATGGAATAAAGCATGGAATCCATCATAAACTTCATAACTATTTTTTTCTTTTTCTTTTCTCACCAATATATGAAAATAACCGCGAATACATTACCTTGCTTTTAACGTACTTTGGTACTCTACAGTGTAATGTATAACCGAATCCAGGAGAAAACGCTTCTCTCCGACGACAGCAAGCTGGATGCCATAATGTTCGGACCACCGCGTTGTATTTTGGAGCAAATCAACAAATTTGAGGAATCACTTCTGTTGGTGTTCGCTGATTTTGAAAAAGCGCTTGGCCAACTCAATCACGAAAAAATCTGGGGCGCATTTAAACATAGAGGAGTTCCGGATAAACTAGTTCATCTTATCAAGGCTCAATTTTGATTCACCGAGTACAAGCTTTATGTACTTGAAACCCTTAATATTGCTGCATAGGATGACTCTAATAAATTGAAGGTGGAAGTGCTTCCAAAAATAATCAAAATCCCAAAAAATTTATTTTACGAAGAAAAAAATATTCTAGTACTGAATGTTCAATGTATTATATAAAACAGTCCCAGCATTCAAAAAATTGTGGATTCTGTGATCGTAAAACGAAATTTTTCAATATTTTTACGAGTTTGCAAAAGTTTGAGCTTTAATTCAATAAGGTACTCCGTGGCAAGTGGGAATACGGAGTAAGTCGTAACGGAGCTCATAACTCGCTTCAACTTTTTTCCATCTGAACCTTTCTAGAGATGAAAGATAGTGTATTAACAAAATACACATGAAAACTAATTGTGTAATTTGACAAACGGCATTAAATATACGAGTCGAAATTAAGGCAGGCAATCAGAACACCGGGGGTAAGTGGAACCTATTAAAAATAAAGTATTTTAGCTCAAAGCTTCCAATCTCAATCCACTTTTAGATGTACTACAGAACATTTTCACTTCAATTACATAATATTTGTATCGGTAAAACTTTAAAATAAAACCAAAAAAGGCCAAACAAAGGGGAGCCAAAAAAGAAGTCCTTTAATATGACTTATGAGCGAGTAAACAGTTTGGGCCCATTCTGGCGAGGCAACACATAACCGATGTTATGTGAATCTGGGAAGGCAAAGTTGATATATATAATTAAGCGAATCTGCAACTGGAAGTGGAAAAATAACGCGTTGTAGCTGTTATAGAGTAACTATTTGTTATGATAGTTTCACTATTAGCCTTATCGCATTATGCATGGTAGAACAAACAGATTATAATCGTATTTACGAAATATTAAAGAATGGTTAATCATGAATTACGTCTCTCAAGCATCGGATACAGCTACATATTCAACTGTATTGGGTTACAATCCTGCATTACTACGTAATTGCTCACGAATTGTGATTTATATTCATTATAAAGTCGCTCGTCGTGCTTAAACAGTAATCTGATTTTGCTACGGCTTATTTGGATAAACCATTGATAGAAACATTGCCTTTAGTTGCTTTTTTTCAAGGCTTTAACGTTGCACGTTGCTGTATATTAACATACACAATTTTCTGTTATTTTGTACCTTTTAATCAAATTTGAAAATAGTAAATCAGTAAATTGATAAGAGCTCAATCAGCTGCTCAATATACAACTATACAATACATCAATCCAAAAAGCTGTGAAATGCTACGGGATCTTTCTTGTAGCTTTTATAGCATACTGCATGATTATATGAATAGAGTAGAAGTAGAATAAAACCGAATGGTTTTATTTTTACTACATCTTTTGCAAACCAATGTAGTAAACCGATTATTTTTAGCAAAACAGTCTAGAACTAAGATCGACCTAAAGATTATGTACCAATGCTAACCACTAGATTGTTGCATATGCATGCATCTTTAAACTGCGATGCAGGATCGGGCTTATCGTTGATGTAAAAATTATTAAAATAAAGTATTCCCGACGTAAAGACATTTTCTGGCTGCCTTTCGCGAGCTACAGATTGTCATTTTCATTCCGTTTGCTGCGACTTCTGCGAATGAGCATGACAGATATTTGTCTCTGTCGTTGCGAGATAATACTCGAAGCACAAACAAGCAGCCACGGAGACTAGCGAGCTAAATTTGGGCTCTGCCTCTGCTCTCCAAGTCCAAATGCGACAATAACGTTCTGCGTAAATAGGAATACCGGTGTACCGGCTAAACAATACATTTATTTTGCTGTCAGTGTTGATTTTCGTGCCCCGTGCATTGTAACATCGTTCACAATTGTTCTGAAATCATCACTCACAAATTGTCACATCTGACACGCCGCTGTCAGGTGCAAACACTTTGTGATTTGTTACTTTGTCTCAAGAAATATGATTGCCAGGGTTGACAATCGCTGTAATTTAAAATTGACAATCAAATTTGCGTATATCTTAGAAGAAACATGCATAGCTGTGTAACGAGCATCAGATAGCAACATGTGACACCTCTCTCTTATAATATGCTTTTTTACGACGCATTAATACCTACATAATAGGGAATATTAATACATTTATAACCTTTGTGACTACATATTACAAAAGTAAGAAGACTGTTTTTTCTTCATTAAAATATATATTGTATCAAATGACTAAACATGATCTCTTGAAAATTTCTGTTGTTTTCTTGGATATCCTGTTACGTCTGATTAACCCATTTTCTCCCAGCGTTGCGAAAACGCAACGCACTTTCATTCGTTTCTAGAGAAGACCCGGTTGAAAATATCAACTTGGACCCTGAGAAACAAAGAAAGATTGGAAAAAAATCTAATCGACCTGTTTTTGCTCAAAGGTCAAATGTTACATGTAACATAATTACAGCTGTGGCAAAACAACAGGTTTTGCTATTTCTCAGACAGATAAGGAAAAATGCTCATAAAACTCGATTTTACCTCTATTAACACCTGACCTATTAATCAGTGTTAGTAAGAATCGGTTGCTTGCCAAAAAAAACTTTGTTTCATAATTTTGATTATTTTTGTAATTTTCAGATAGGTTTGAAGCTTTGCGTTGCGAAAACGCAACGCTAGGAAGTAACGATATTCAAAATTTGCAACGGGAACGTTTGTTTTCGTTCGTTCGCTGAGGTGTTTCATTTGATGTCGTTGCTTTTTAGTAAATAAATGAATGTAAATCTTATCTTTCGCTTATTTAAAATATCCCGGAAACATTATAAAAGTTTACATAACATAGAATTCGCTGCTTCAAACACTGATGGCAGATGGAGAAGCCGTTGTGATAAGAGCGTAATAAAATTGTTAAAGTACCTTTGCCTCCGGAATATCTGGGGGAATTGAGTGATGGCAACGACAGTTTCATGGACCCAAATTTAATGTTACAACTTTTCCGGAACGTGTTGGTAGGCATTTAATCATCTGCGATGACATGCATTTAGCATTCAAACTGCATACTATGCGTCTAGTGCAAAGATGGTCTCCAACCCAAATGTTTTGATATTTATCATAAAACATAACATGTAATACTCTAAGCCGTTCATTTAATTTTTATTAATACTCAAAATCACAGAAAAAAATTCCAAATTTGATTTAACGGTAAAAAAGTATGAAGCATTTATATGCAAGAATGCAAAAACGGTATACCCTTAATGCCCAGCGTTGCGTTTTCGCAACGTAGCGTTGCGAGACACAGGGTCAAAATTAAAAATACATGTCAGTGGTTTTTTCTTAGTTGACCTAAAAGAGAATTTTCCTGAAAGTTTCAAATTTCTATCCCTGCTGGGAAAAGTGTAGGGCTTAATGGGTTAAGTTATTCATAGATAATTGTTCAATTATGCAGAATATAATCCCAATATAATCAAAGAAGTAATATGTTCAACATCCAGTCCAGAACCATCCTAACAGATGTGTCTATCGTTTCTATGACAAATGATGAACTTCTCATATAGATACATCGCATTCACATGACAGTAGAGAATTACGCTACAAGTAAGTATACATAAATTACAAGCAGAAGCGGGAGGCAAAAAATTAGAGCAAACCTCAAATGCCACGTAAATTTTTACTGCCAACAATTTCGCCCTCCTTGAATTGATCTCACTACCAACGTAGCATACTACATCGTCTAACCGCAGGCAAATTCCAACATTGACTATACTTGGGCTCTGTTACACTTCGCATTTTTATCCTTGTGGCCTCAGATAAAAATGTTCTACTAAACAGATATAGCAAAGCTTGCGGACATTGTTTCTTCGAAGCGGACGGTCTGGTCTACGTGGATAAAAACTTGATTACATTATGTAACGTACAGCAAATAGATATTTATTTAGTAGTTCTGTGCCTTCTTCTATCATATTACACGACGGCGACATCCCGTGTCTTGCTGCTGCTCCTCCGCGTGGAACACCGTCAGCCATAATAAGGCGTAGTCATTGATAATATAGATTATTACGGCAATGATGATGGTGATGAGGCTGATGAAGACGATAATGCCTTTTTGGAGTCGTTATTGCGAAGAAAGTTGCAGTAATCTTGCATTTGTTCTTCTAATAAGGCCAAAGGCTTCAACATCGAATTGCCTTTACTTTTGCTGCACGTTCCATTTTTAGAAGTGAATTGTAACGTAATTTTCGTTACAGCGTTCGAATAGTTTGTTTTGTGTTAAATGTATTGCAAACAAAAATTTTACAAACGCCATTGAGTTAATAGGTCTCTGATATTAGTTAAAATGAGACACTTCTTAAACGAAATTTTTCACCGATTAGGTCAACTGAGCAACAGCACTCAATAAACGAAATTATTTTCATATGTCAGCTTGCCCGGAAAACTGTGTTCGTGCATTACCTGCTATAATTGGGCTCGATCGACTATATCATAAGCCGCTTTGAAATCCATAAGTACATAACGCATGGGCACATTACATTCCGACATTGAAGCAAAATTTGGGACAGTGCTTTGACAGTGCCGCTGCTGTCGAGCCGGTCACCTTTTGTTTAAATGGAAAAATCAACTTTCTCCATCCACTCCTCCGGTAGATTCTCCTCTGTCCAGAGCTTAAAAAATAACCCAGCGTGGAGTTGTTGCCAGTGTTTTTCGGCTGAGTTTGTAAAACTTTGCTAACTACCTAGGTCATTACCATCAGGTTTGATAGTCTGGGGGGTGATATGTAAGAACTTGTGATGATTAGAGCTATGTTGGACGCTTCTTCATTGACTTCCCCATTTTATACCCAGAAAGATTGGTAATTATTAAATGTGTCTACAAAATAGCAATAGTATAGTAATAACTTTGGGAGGCATCCGTAGCCGCAAGGTTACCAGGTCCGCAATGATAAGCGACTGGTGCTGAGTTCGAAACATAGTAGAACAGGCCATTCGATGTTAAGTGATTTAAGCATGGGTTTATTCTCAGGCCCCTACACATCCTTCCTACTGCATTCTGCATTAACTAACAATGAAAGCCTCTTGCCAGGGCAAGTTATAAGAGTGGTACTTGCTTGAGGTGCGAATGAAGCCTCTTATTCAAGGACAAATTATAACTAGTCTCCGCACTTCCCGGCTCTAGAGCTAGATTGGTTGAAAAGTAGTAAGAAGCGTAGAGGGAAAAAGGGGTGAAAAACACACCGAAAAGCACGGATAATAAGCAGTTCGCTCACTCTATAGCAATACTGCAATAACAACGAAGTGCGGAACAACACCTGGATAAAATCACAATAGATCAAAATGCTGGTCGTAGTGATAATATCCACACACAAAAAAATCATCAATGTGTACAGTTCTCACCTCAGAAGAATTGATGACGACAAGGAGGTATTCTACGCGCAGTTGGAGCATGAATACCAAATCAGACAGAATTACAAATTGACCACTTTTTAATCTACTGTCAGCATCCTACGCGCATTCACTCGAAGCTTCGCTGCCGGAAAAGGAGGAGCTCGAAAAAATCCCTCTCGAGGACGATGACAACCCATTCGCCATATATACGTTTGCCATACGGACGGTTACCATAAGTACGAATGGCATAAAGACGAATGTCATAATGTATGTTTGCCATAATGGACGGGAGCAATAAAGACGATTGCCATAATGTATGTTTGACACAATAGACGGGAGCCTTAATGTACGTTTGCCATAATTCATATCCATATCGACACTTCGACCAGTTCTTAGCATAATCATGTTGCAAGAGGTCTAATTGACTCAGCTTATGAAAAAGCGGCTTTGTGGGAAAAGCAATTTCGACGGTGCGACAAACGGAGAAGAGGTGCCTGCCCCAACAATAGGCGAAGTTAAGGAGGCCATCATGCAGCTAAAGAATAGGCAGGGAAAGATGGCATCGGAGCTGAGCTTAATAAAATGAGACCAGAAAAGGTGGCCAGGGCTACACCGGTTAATTATTAGAGTTTGGGATACAGAACAGCTAATGCGCGAAGCAGATAGATTAGGAAAGGTATATACATCTAAACCAAAGTACGGAGGTGAAACATGGACAATGGTCGAGGAGGACCTGCGAGCAGGAGCGGCATACACCGCAGTGCAGACCGAGAGACGCAAATTCTTATACAACACACAGCACACCATGCGGTGTGTGTTCTCCCAATATGCTGCGTTCTGCATCTCTTTTGCTGGACACGCTCTTTCATATTTTACGCGCACCAAGAAAAGGTAGCCGCATACGTAGCGTGATAAATTTACTGCGTATTTTACATACACCAACAAACGCTCTCTGCACGGATGAATTGTACACCATGCGCTGGGGTAATTGAAGCGGTGTGATTGAAAAAAAAACATTTTTACTGTTGTGTCACCCGATCCGTAATAACTTAATATGGACAATATAAATTATTCAGCGCAGCGTATATTTCCTCTTTTAAAAGAACAGAAAATATGTACAACAAAACAAAACTTTTTTTGCGTTAATTCCGCACGTAGTGTGGCAAACGGCAGCGCCAAGTGTTGTTTACAAGATCACTCACTGGGCGATTTTCATTGAGTGCTGTCTTTCGCTCTTACTTTGATTTCACTCGTACGCTGTGTGCACGGATAGATATTTGATCTCCGAAACGAGCAAAATGAGTCATGATTCCAGGTTTATAGCTTATGATTTATGAAAATAAACCATGAATAATAATCATGATCTCACGAGCTTCTTGCAGCACAACACAACGCAAAATCATGATTTTGTGCTGTCTGATATGGCAGTTCAGTCATGATTTGACATGAACTCACGTTTCATGATTTCATTCATGGCATCGGCATCAAATTTCTTTCCGTGTGCATATTAGCTGTTGAAGTGTTTTGCCGAATCGCTATTTGCGACAAGGCATAAACTTGGAACATTAGACGCATAGTGTGAGTAAATGACAGCCCTGCCTGCGAGTGCTCGGAGTTTTCGAAAGACAAGTGTTAAGGATGATCTTCGGCGACGTACAGGAGAACGGACTATGGAGGCGGAGGATAAACCATGAACTCGCACAGCTCTAAAGCGAACCCAGTATTCAAAAGGTAGCCATAGCTGGACAGATATGATGGGCAGTGCATGTTGCAAGTATGCCGAACAACTACCCTGCAAAGATGGTGCTCGCTTCAAATCTGCTGACCGCTAACGACCAAGGGCACCACGAGCAAAATGATTATACCAGGTGAAGCGGGATCTGGCGGTCCAAAGAATTGGTGAGCCTTAGCCCACAACCGAGTAAATTGGAGAAACTTGGAGAAACGATACTGGTCGCAGTGATGGGTCCATACAGGAAAAACTATAGTTTGAGTACATCCAAAGTAGTCCCCCGAATCAAAAATTGCCTTAAAAATTTTATAGTGGACACTTGGCTTTAGAATCAACAGGATTGCAGCATTATCGTCGCAATCAGCCTTGTACACTAACAGATGACTATGAAGTCTGTCGAACAGATTATAAAACCGAGAAAAGAGTTTTTGCAAATATGACCGAAATGGCTAATAACGATAATAATGTTCTCCTTATGTTTTATAAATATGGGATTATAGATCGGTTTGCCGAATCTTCATTGATCACAAATCAGTCACGTTCAAATAACTGAAAATCTGAAGCTTAGTTCGTATACGTAACGTAATAAATGAATTATCCTCCTCAAAAATGCTATTTTTTATTTGAAATGAGTCGGTATTTTCCTCAATAATCTAAACAAATATTCCATTAATTTCCAGGTTTCATTAACTCAATATAAAAGCAAAGCAACATAGCCATTTCGATCAGCAACAATCTCAGCATACAAATACGTTCGCTAGATCACACCCCCGTATTGCCAAATATCAACGTTTTCAACCGTGAAGCTGAGCGAATTGCAGTCCAAAATTATATTTGTATCCTTATTTTGTTCACCCTTCTGGTACAAGTGGCGGAAATTAATTAAACCAAACGTATAATGCCAAATTGTCGATAATAATTTTAACGACGCCGTCCTGTATGCAAATTTTCCTCTTTTGCTGTTTGATCTGCACAACAATTGATTTTCCATGTTCCGAACCGTTCGTATTCTGTAAAATAAATACATATACGAGCCATTACCGCTATGAATAAATTATAGCGGCTCAGCCTATATATCCCATTTGGCTGACCAACTTTGGTTATCGAAAATGATTATCGAGTGTATTTTATTCCAATGCTAGCTTTTCCGTACTATATCATAAGCATTTCAACTGATGGGCCGCAGTTTAAAATTAAATAAACGAAATCTGTTTACCAAACTGCAGCTTTCCCTATACGATAAATATTTATGTTGTATCTTATTGCATGAATATATATTATGCAAGAACAATTTTTTTTAACTTTTCAGTTGCTGGTCTATACCAGATAATTATCATATGTTTCAAACTAGGTTAAAAGATAATGCAACAGTTCATATCCCATGTAGATACGGGCAAGTTACTGGGGAGCTCGAACTTGGACATTTGCTTTTGACGTAGGATTTCGTCAAATCAATTCCAGTAGTTTTTGAGGAAGTTTTTAAACGTTTATAGCTGAATAAAATTAAGGTAATCGTTTCATATTTAAGTACAGTCAAATCTCGTTTTACGTTCACTATTAGTGGGACATAAAAAAATAAGTCGGAAAAAAGTGGACGGTAATTAGAATTTTAAACGTAAAATAGACGACTTTATCTCGGATGGACTTGACTGGAGGTAAAAAGGATGGACGTTATTTCGAATTTCCTATCATTACCTCATAGTAGGAGGATGTTAATTTAAATTTGAGACATAAAATGAAAGGACGTAATTCAAATTTCGGGCGTAAAACAATTACGTGATTTATGAATAAACGTGAAACGTGATTTAAGCGTCTAGGGAAGGTATCCCTAATGTTATCTATTGATATCTTCCTTCATTTAATTCATATACAGGTCGGACTCGATTTTCCTTGGACTCGATTATCCGGGGATTCGATTATCCGGGTTTTTACTCAATTATCCGAGTGAAAAAAAAATTTTTATTGATTTATTTTAAACATAAAGACATAGTTTTCACATTACATGATGACTCTAGCTTGAAAATTACAGATTCACCTACCAAAATTTACAAAACTCCTTTCTTATCTTTGTTTATCTGCGAATATTAAATCCATGTAAATAATGACAATAGTGGCTGCATACGCAGAAAGTGTAGGGAGACCAGGGACTCAGGCCCTCTCTAAGATACTGTCCCATAAGCGGCGCAGGGACTTTAGGCTACAACTTACTGTATTCGAAAACTTAACCCTCAATTGATCAACCAAAATTTCAACGCAATCTGACCAACCGGGTACACCTGTACCCAATAATCCTTACTGTGCATCTTTAGCAGTTAAAACCTTAAAAGCGTTTTCATTCATCCTTTTTGGTTTCATTCGTATTTGAACAATGATTATTGATGTTGCTGTGTCCTTTATTCGTTGTTGTGGGACCATTAACAAATGATGACCACAGGGATGGCTCGATCATTTTGACTCAATTTGGATTTATTTGACAGTACTGCCTCAACCAAGCAAAATTTGATTAAACTATATATGGGTCATTTGTAGAACTAGTTATCATCTACAAGTTTGCTGAATAATGCTAGACTGTAACTTATGTATTTATAGTGCTATAGGGCTGCAACCCCGTTGATAATCAAATGAACATTCGCTTGGCTACCGGAGGAATAACAGCACCGAGAGTGGTCGTAGATATAAACGATACAGCAAAACTTTATTCAGCAATTTTGTAGATAGTAACTACAAAACTCCATTGCACAACGTTGTACGCTAAAGAAGGACCGCACCAATAAGCATAAGCATAGGATATCGCCCGTGTGCTGCTACTCCGTTATTGACCAGGACCGATGAAAATTGCAAAATGATGGCTGGAAAAAGCATACTTGGGACAGCACGCTATTCCTCATTATGCAACCTTATCAGCTCCCTGCATGCTGATCAATACCGACGCCGGCCACGCCCGAATGCGGGTCCTGGTGGAATGGGAAGGAATATTAGTCCAATACTTATTGCTACTAAAGACCAGGGAATCCTCTGCATCTTCACAAGTATTTCGGGAAAGGAATTGTTGTTAGTAGAGGGGGAGCTAGATGGATAATGTAAGTATGTGAGCACCAGTTATATGAGACCAACCTGAATATTGGAAAATTTTCTTGTAAAGCCAGTAATTACGAAAATTAAGATATAAAAAATACCTTTTCAACAAATTTAATATAATCCCAATGGTGCTCATATACAACCATAATTTAATTTATATCGAAAAATACTTTGCACATGCTAGATTTACGGCTCGAAAACTACGTGACAACTTGAACTTATTATACCTGAAAATAAAAATCAGGGATAATGAAACGAGCCAATATAGTTCCTTAGTTGATAATCATTTCCTCTTACCAACGCTAATATGCAGAGATATAGCGCCCTACACGCTTTATCACATTAGAGAGAATATTGATTGCAAAGTTAAAAACCGGAATTAATCCACTTAGCAGTGTGATCCGGCCTTTCACTAAAGAAGTGGACCGCACCGATCAACAAAAACTATAAAGGGTCTTAATGTTCTCCTTCTTGCTCCGCACGCGAACAAAAACTATGTCTGTGAGTGACACTTTCGGATCCATTTTTATCGATGAAATGATTAATATTATAATAAAGCATACCAACATAAAGGCTAAACTTGTTTGTAAAACATATACTACCAATTTCAATGGAAAGATCTCACTGTGAGCGAGCTTAAAACATTTTTGGGGATTCAAATAACATCTGGAGTAAATCACTCAATCATTCAGCATGAAATTGATGTGTGAAAAATCAATTCTTACTCATTAAGGTACGGGAGGTTATTTTCAGGAGGCTTCTAAATTCAGCCTATTTTTCTTTTCCATACAACATAAATATGTTATAATTATTTTCTTAAGTCAGTAAGTAATCTACTGTTTTTTATAAAAAGAAGGTCAAAGGTACCTGTTCTTCCACTAGAACTAGGCCATAGGCTGAAAAATAGAAGCAATCGCTTAAGCAATCGCCGAAAATTCCCTCTCCTGTCCTATATCGTGTCTGGCGGCCTGACAACTGAATATTCAATGAGGAACTCCATTGTCGATATCATCAACGACCGACAGCAAAAGAAATTCGTGAACGTAGGTGACATTGGATCGGATACACCTTGAGGAAAGGAGCAAACGAGACTGTCGACGAGAACCTGTCCTGGCGACAAGTAAAAGTTATAAGTGGTGGATAGGAAAATTGCAGAGTTAATCATTATCTACAATATTGATGAACTAAGTAATGTAGTAATGTAAATAAATAAATAAACTATATGATAAATTTCATATTCCACTAGCAGAGTACCCGGTCTTACTCGTGGCGCTTTTATCTCACAGCCACTTGTACATCAGTTATTGTAAGCGAAATGCTTATAATGCAAAAATATAACGCTTGTTCCTCTTTTGGATGTTCCTCCCCGTTTGTCAGCTCCCCCTCTTTTGTCTACCCGGCCACTTACACATCTGTTTTCTTTACGGAAATCCCTATAAAACCCTATAAAGAAAGAGGAGCAAAGACATTTATCCTATTTGCACCTTCCGCTAACAATGGCCACACCACTCATAGGTAATGAATAGTTTTGTTCTGGATCCCCTGCAGGCTTTCCTGGGTTCGGAAACAGCACTAGCTTCTGGATCTTCCATCTGTTCGAGAAGCTACCATCTTCTAAGCATTTCTGCAGCATTTCTGCGGTCCAGAAAAAATCCGGGAACGCTTGTATTGCTGCCTTTACAGCCACGTTAGGAATCCCATCAGGACCAGGGGCCTTCTTCATTTTTATCTGTCTTGCCACTGCTACTATTTCATCGATGGAGACTTGCAGACCGTCAGCGTTAGTCCGCTCTTCTGGACCGTTCGGTGTTGTTGGCCACATCGTAGGGGCGTGCGTCGGAAAAAGTCCCTCGACGATAGCCTTCAGCTTATTCGGACACAACTCCCTAATTGTCACAGGACCTTTTACTTTCGCCATAACGATTCGGTACGCGTCACCCCAGAGGCTGGCGTCAACTTCTCGGCACAGCTCCTTGAAGCAGTTGCGTTTACTTTGTTTATCTCCCGTTTAAATGTAGCCCTGGCCACTCTAAACACCGCGCTATGCTCTTCCTGATCTGCTACAGTTCTGGCTCATTGGACGCATCTTCTGGCTCTGAGACAACTAGCACGAAGGTCGTTACTTGCTGCATTCCACCAGTAAGCCAGTCGCCGCTCTTTTCTCGGTTCTTGTTATCTGGGCATGGTAGCATCACATGCCTTGACCAATATATCCGTCAACACGTTCTCATTCAAGATCGATCTTCCACCGTCCACCAGGAGTGCCTCGACGAAAAAATCCCTGTCAAAAGCCGTCGTTTTCCACTTCCGCTCGTAGGTTCTAGCTGTCTGCCTTATCGCCGGATTTCGCCGGCCGATACTATATTTAATCGCATGGTGATCGCTATGGGTATACCCTTCGCAGACCCTCCAATTTATGTTCGGCATCAGGGATGGACTGTCAAAAGTGACATCAATGATGGATTCGTGACCGTCTTTACGAAAAGTGCTAACGGTACCTTCGTTGAACAGTGCAATTTCCAGTTTAGCCAGAGCTTCTAACAGACTGTACCCTCTGGCGTTGGTGCATCTGCTCCCCCACTCCACAGGCCAAGCGTTCAAGTCTCCCGCAACGATGATCGGCCTTCGCACGATGAGTTTATCGGTTAGTGCGTCCAGCATCTGGTGGAACTGAGCCATGGTCCATCTTGGGGCTGCGTAACAGCTGCATACGTAGATCCCCTTGATTTTGACAATCACGAAACCTTCGTACGAACTGGAAACCACCTCCTCAAAGGGTCACTTGCCCATTACGTGTTTTGCTGCCATTGCTGCTTTATCAGCTGCCCAGTTACCGTTACCGGGAGGAATTCGGTACGGCTATGTAATTATCGTGACGTCGCACAACGACTCCGTTGTCGACTGCCACAACAGTTTGGTTTTCACGTTTAAACTTTAAGTACAAATGCCTAAAATTCATATATTTTTTGCTCGATTAAAAAATTCTCTTTGTTTCTCAAAACATGTTCCCTTAGATTTGTCTCATTTTTTTTAAGATAGCCTAAATTATACTCTAAAATTTTGTTTTCAAATCGAATTAAAAAGTATTTGGTAGCCCTGCCGTTAAAAAAATAATATTTTTTAGGATTTCTTGGTCAATTTTCTTTGGAAATGTGAAGATGATTTTTTCTTAAACCAAATATTTCCGGAGATATAAGCAAAAGAAAATAAGAGGGTTTAACAAAAATTTCTTTTCTGTGAAAAAGAGGCGCTCCCATTAATCGTGGGGAGCACCAACCGGTGCCCTGTCCTAATGATAATTTGTTTGAGAGTCCTTATCCCTCTACCACAGGGGTGAAGGGTCTCAAACCATCATAAAAAAATTCCTGCCTCCAAAACCCCCCACATGCAAAATTTGGTTCCATTTGCTTGATTAGTTCTCGAGTTATGAGGATATTTGTTTTTCATTTGTATAGGAGCCGCCCCACTATTGAAGGGGGAGGGGTCATAATAGAAAAAAAAATTGCCTACAAAAACACCCACATGCGAAATTTGGTTCCATTTGCTTGAGTAGTTCTGGAGTTATGAGGAAATTTGTATTTCATTTGTATGGGTAAAAAGGTAAGAGGTCCTAATTCATCATAGAAAAAATTCTCGAATCCAAAAACACCTACATGCCAAATATGGTTCCATTTGATTGATTAGTTCTCCAATTATGAGGAACTTTGTATTTCATTTGTATAGGAGCCTCCCCCCATCCTTAAGTGAGGAGGGGTCCTAATTAACCATAGAAAAAAATCCTACCTCCAAAAACCTTCACATGCCAAATTTGGTTCCATTTGTTTGATTAGCTCTCGAGTTATGAGGAAATTTGTATTTCATTTGTATGGAAGCACCCCCTCTTAAAGGGGAGAGGGATCATAATTCTCCTCCTAAAGAGGGAAAATAGTCGAGTAAGAAATGGCTTTTTCAGCATTTTTCGCTAGAAACGATCATATATAAATCGACACGGCTTCGGACCTTAATTTCACTGTTTGTTAACGCTGTGCTAGTTATCATCCATGTGCATTCTAACGATAAACAATCTACAAAGTATATTTTAACCTACTAAATAACTTTATAGAACACAGGAAAGCAATGAAAACATCGTGTGCAAAATGCTAGCCAACAAGCCAGTCGTCGTATGTTAGAATCTCGACTGATCGGTGCCGCTACAGAGTTAATAAGATTTTTGCCCTAGCCCAGTAATTTTCCTGTACTCTAATAACCGGCTACGAAGTCTATCGATAAAGAAGGGTCAAGTTCTGAAGGACCCATGGCTTTTCTTTGCTTGCTTATTATTCTGTTTTTGGGGTTTGGTCCCATCAAAGGATTGGTCATTAAAATTTTCTTGAATAAATTTCATTTTTAAATATCTTTTGACCAGTAGAACCAATCCTTATGAAATTTGGCAAATACATTTGCAGTGTTAAGACTTCTCGTTTAATACTAAAACAAGTGAAACTACATAAATTATCTTGGTTAAAATTGCTATAAAGTATTGTAAATTTTAACGTGTAACTTGAATTGCTCATAACTTTCAAACTAAAAGTCAAATCAAAAACCTGATTTAATCCACCTAGTGGTGAAAGGAACCTTTGTTATACCGTTATACTTGCAATTTGAGATAGAAATCGACACGTTTGGTTTACATGAAATTTTTGGAAATTGAATAAGTTTACAAAATTTGAAACAAATAGAAGCACTTATAAATTTTGATAGTTTCTTTTCTCATGAAATTGCTGAGTAAGTTGTTACTAATGAGGGTAAGTGCAAGTAAAAGTAAGTTGTAAGATGAAATATTATTCTTTAACATATACATTGCGTAGTAAAGGTCTAGTTAAAAGGGTTTTATGCATAATTTCCTGTAACGCCATTCTATTTGATTCACGACAATAAAGTTCTCTTGAATAAATTTCATCAATTTTTATGAACCTTCGGTTACTCACGTTGTTGTATTTTGTACACCATATGTAGGTTTTTGAATGCCATATTGTCTAATTGTCAAATCGTATATTACGTATATACTAACGTATATTCTTCAATAAACTTGTTATGAGCAAAATGTCAGAATTATTCAATGCATTATTACTTTAAATTGTTAGGAAAATAGATTAGCATAAACCGACATCACAGAAACGAAGCAAGTAGCATGTGAGGTGTACCGCAATTGGCCCCAACTGGAATTTTCTTTCGTTTCTTCATATGGAAGAATGGTGTCTGTGTGCAGCAAAACTACCAGCAAATGTAAAATGTTTAAAATGTATCGGTCTGTTGGTAGTCGAGTAATTCGGGGTCAAAATCAGGGTATTTTTTATAATCAAAGTTCTACAGTTCGTAAACAAGGAAACATAGAGGTATACTAGCAAAGTTGTGTATTTTTATTATTTATACAACTTTGTAATACATGAAAAAGTCATACAACAATTACAAAAAGAGCTAAAATAGAATAACTGATTTTTCAAATTCATATGCAATAAATAAGATCTCTTCGTTGAAGAGATAGAAGGTTACTGTCTCCAGCAAAATTTCTTGTAATAATATGCTCTAAAAGTTTGCAGAACACATCAATGTGTTGTATTGAAACTGAAGAAAAATAATTTTTTTATTTCACTTTTAGGGGGATTAATCAAAATTCAAATTCTACCAGACGATAGAGCTTTCAATTTCACGAAACTCTTCCAGAGGTTCGATAAACTTAAAACCAAGTTTTCCTAGTCGAAACTCTAGTGCGCACGTTTTCATTGGTTTTGGGCTAATGTGCGCGCGAGTAACTGTGTTATAAAAGTTGGCGCGAGTGTTCGAGAATTAATATCTTTTGACCGGTAAAACCAATTCTTATGAAATTTTGCATATATATTCGTAGTGTGAAAACCTCTCGTTTGATATTAAAATAATTAAAATTAGGTTATTTTTCTTGATTAAAATCATTATAAATTATTGTTAATTTTGGTGTGGTGTATTGAATTACTCATAACTTTCAAATTAAACATCCAATCAAAAAACCATTCAATAGTGATCTATCCGGCTATATTACCTGCCAAATGAAACTAATAGCACGTTAATCGGTTTAGCCATCTCTGAGAAACAGGCGATCATTTGAACCTTGTCAAAACTGGTTTTTTAAGCATAACTTTTAAACCACTGGTTTGTTTTCAATAAAAATTGGCGTGAAGTTTAGCAATAGTAAGAGCTTTTATTTGGTACTAAGATCGATGAAATCGGTTATGTGGTTCCGGAGAAAATTGTGTCACATAATTTTCACATTTTTGCTTATAACTTTTAAACTAAAAGTCAGACCACGAAACCATTTAATTGCGATATACTAGGTAAAAATACCTTTCAAATAAAAGTTATAGCAGACGAATCGGCTCAGCCATCTCCGAGAAATAGGCGATTGAAAATTGAAGCGCACACACATACACACACACACACAGACATTGCTCATTCGTCGAACCTGATCGATTGGTATATGTGACACGGCCCTCCGGGCCTCAGATCGACTTCGTGTTTTTCGACCAATTCCTAAACCTTTGTTATATTGTATAACAAAGGTAAAAACAATTCAATAGTGATCTATCCGACTATATTACCTTTCAAATGAGACTAGTAGCGCATAAATCGGCTTGGCCATCTCTGAGAAACAGGCGATAATTATTACCTTGTCAAAACACGTTTCTAAGCATAACATTTAAACTACTTGTTTGTTTTCAATAAAACTTCCTGAAAATTTTTATGATAGCAAGAGCTTTCATTTGGTACTAAGTTCATTGAAATCGGTTGTGTGGTTTCGAGAAAATCGTGTCACGTAGTTTTCACATTTTTGTTTATAACTTTTAAACGAATTATCGGACCACGAAACAATTCAATAGTGATATACTGGGCTTTCAAATGAAACTAATAGCGTATAAATCGGTTCAGCCATATCCGAGAAACAGGTGATAGAAAATGAGTTGCACACACATACACACACAGACATTGCTCAGTTCGTCGAACCCTATCGATTGGTATATGTAACCCGGCCGACTCGGTTCTATTTCGTGTTTGTCGACCAATTTCTAATTTGTTATAGTATATAACAAAGTTAAAAAAAGAAGATTACTTACAGTAGAAAATAGAAAATAGTAACATTTTAAAATTGTATGTCGGCAAAGTATATTTATTGGCAAAAGAAAAGTCAAATAGACTGAATTTAGAAACCTGCTGAAAATAGCCTCCCGTACCCTAATTTTCAACTGCTTGCGACAAGCCGTAACATGCAAACCTAAAGGGTTGCAGCAAACCTTTTGTGAGAATAACCGACCATATCGCTCAGCATGGCCAACACAAACACTTTTCAAATCTGCTAAACCAGACCGAAGCTTTAAAAGGGTCCATTGACGTGAAGAGAACTGTCTATAAGTAGGTACGCAATTTCTTCGCAGTGATACACGTTTTATTTAAGAATACCCCGATTGAGCACTTCATTTTGTATCAAAACTGTATAAAAAAACGATATCAGCAACAGGGACGCGTGTTACTCCGGGGATAATTATGGATCTAATTTATTTTATACTAGTTGACCCGACAAACTTCGTATTGCCACAAATTAATCTGTGTTGTACATAAATCATGAATCTCGGATGATCTTTGTCACAATCTCGAGTTTTGCAAGTTTTTGAGGAGTTCAACCATAGATGATTCATTTTGGTAGTTACGTAACTACGAAAGCTTCCCAGGTAACCAAAAGCATCACCAATGCTATTCAAATGTAGGCCAAAAAGCGACTTAAATCGCCTTAAATGCTACTTAAATGCTATTTTGGCAAAATATACAGCTACTTTACTAATAACCTTCTTATACTGCTGACAATGCTAATTTACAGCTAATTACCGACACGAAGAATTTGAATACAATTTTGGATGCCAATTTACAACACCTATGCAGTCAAAAAGAAATATACAAAAGCGTGTGGTATAAAATGCCAGATACGCTGATTTGCTGCTTATGTTAATGCTTATTAGTTACCAGGAATGGGTAGTTTACTATACAAATTTGCAATTTTTCCTCACAGTAAAGCGGAAAACAACTCCCCTGTCCCCTCAGTGCATAGCCAGAAAGCGGATAGTAATATTCGCCATGATTGCACAACATTTCACTGAATATCATTTTGCGAAAAACCTTAAACGGAATGTACCATTTCACGGAAAACTTTTTTGTGGAAAGTACCATTTCGCGATCCTCTCCTTATTCGCTGTCGCTCGTTCCAGGAAACCCAGGTAGACATAGGAAAACAAATGAACCTTGACAGTAGTGATTTCTGCGGGGAGTTGCCTTCCGAAAGTGGGCGGCGCTTTCGACGGCGGGTCACCGGCAACACTCGCGGCCGTCTCGTCCTGAATGATCTAGTGTTACTATAGATAGTTTTTGTGGTCTTGTTATTGACTAATGTTTTATGGAAGAGTCTCGAACTTCTCGAGTTCGATTAGTTTTTGAGTTTCGCAAAAATTTCTGTTTTATTTGTATGAGAGTCCATATCCCCATACCACAGGGGTGAGAGGTCTCTAACTATCATAAAATAAATTCAAGACTCAAAAATCTCCCACATGCTAAATTTGGTTCCATTTGCTTGATTAGTTCTCGAGTTATGAGGAAATTTGTATTTCATTTGTGTGGGAGCCCCCCCCCCCCCCTCCTAAAGTGGGGAGGGGTCCCAATTCATCATAGAAAAAATTTTTGTCTCGAAAAACACCCACGTGCTAAATTTGGTTCCATTTGCTTGATTAGTTCTCGAGTTATGAGGAAATTTGTATTTCGTTTGTATAAGAGCCACCCCTCTTAAAGTTGGGAGGGGTCCCAATTCACCATAGAAAATTTTCTTGCCCTCGAAAACTTTCACATGCCAAATTTGGTTCCATTTGCTTGATTAGTTCTCGCGTTATGAGGAAATTTGTTTTTCATTTGTATGGGAGCCCCTCCTCCAAAAGTGGGGAGGGGTCCCAATTTATTATAGAAAAAAATTTTGTCTCCAAAAACACCCACGTGCCAAATTTGGTTCCATTTGCTTGATTAGTTCTCGAGATAATAGGACATTTTCATTTCTATGGAAGCCCACCCTCTTAAAGGGAAGATGGGTCATAACTCGCTATCTAAAGAGGAGAGGGGTCTCGATTCACCATAGAAAAAAATCTTGCCTCCAAAACCACTTACATGTCAAATTTAGTTCCATTTGCTTGATTATTTCTCGAGTTATGAGGAAATTTGTTTTTCATTTGTATAGGAGCCCCCCTTCCTAAAGTGAGGAGCGGTCCTTATTCACCATAGAAAATATTCTTACCTACAAAAACACCCACTTGCTAAATTTGATTCCATTTGCTTGATTAGTTCTAGAGTTATGACGAAATTTGTATTTCGTTTGCATGGGAGCCCCCCTCCTAAAGAGGTAAGGGGTCCTAATTCATCATAGGAAAAATTGTTGCTCCAAAAACATCCACGTGCCAAATTTGATTCTACATATTTGCTTGACAAGTTCTCGAGTTATGAGGAAATTTGTATTTCATTTGTATAGGAGCCCCCCCCCTCCTAAAGTGGGGAGGGGTCCCAATTCATCATACAAAAATTCTTACCTCCAAACACACCCACGTGCCAAATGTGGTTCCATTTGTTTGATTAGTTTTCGAGTTATGAGGAAATTTGTATTTCATTTGTATGGGAGCCCCTCCTCCTAAAGTGGGGAGGGGTCCTAATTCATCATAGAAAAAAAAATTGTCTCCAAAAACACCCACGTGCCAAATTGGGTTCCATTTGCTTGATTAGTTCTCGAGTTATGAGGAAATTTGTATTTCGTTTGTATAGGAGCCCCCCCCCCCTCTTAAAGTTGGGAGGGGTCCTAATGCACCATAGAAAATTTTATTGCCCTCGAAAACTTTCACATGCCAAATTTTGTTCCATTTGCTTGATTAGTTGTCGAGTTATGAGGAAAATTGTATTTCATTTGTATGGAAGCCCCCCATCCTAAAGTGGGGAGGGGTCACAATTCATCATAGAGAAAATTTTGTCTCCAAAAACACCCACATGCCAAATTTGGTTCCATTTGCTTGATTAGTTCTCGAGTTATGAGGAAATTTGTATTTCGTTTGTATAGGAGCCCCCCTCTTAAAGTTGGGAGGGGTCCTAATTCACCATAGAAAATATTCTTGCCCTCGAAAACCTTCACATGCCAAATTTTGTTCTATTTGCTTGATTAGTTCTCGAGTTACGCAGAAATTTGTGTTTCATTTGTATTGGAGCCCCCTCTCTTAGCGGGGGAGGGGTCTCTAACCATCACTAAAACCTTTCCTGGACCCAAAAACCTCTACATGCAAATTTTCACGCCGATTGGTTCAGAAGTTTTTGATTCTATAAGGAACATACGGACAGACAGACAAACAGAAATCCTTCTTTATAGGTATAGATAGATTGCCGGATGACTTGTAAGATACCTTAACAATGATATGAACCGTTGTTGTCAATACAGTACAGATTGTCGATTACAACAATCAGGCAGTGATCAGTATGTTGCATTTTGTTTTACGTAAGCGAATGGTATTGTTGCACCGTTGACATTGTGTCACCTCTGTTGCTGGCCATCTCGCATGGTTAAAGGCATGAGAAACTGGGAATTACTTGTTTCAAAACGCTATATCTCGAGATCGGCTAAGAATACCGCGGAGTGATGAGTGTTTCTTAAGTAAAAAGTCCGAGGAACACGATGGTGTTGAAATTTTCGAGATCAAATTGTCTTCATTGAAAGAAATATGCAAATTTAGTTTTCAAATCAAAAACAACGATACTGGCAGCACTGTTGCTAAAAACTGATATCTTTTTCGGATTACTTTGATAATGTCCCTTGAAAATTCAAAAGAAAGTTTATTTCTAAACTTAATATCTTCGTAAATATAAGCAAGAGAATTTAGCAAAAATGGGTCCAATCGGCACCAAACTTGGGATTTGTGTTTTTTCGCACAAAACAAACAATCTGACCAAATTTGGTTGATATCCGAGAAGGTCGATTACACGTTTGTACTTTTTCTCGGTTACTTCGCGTGGAATAACCCATATAGAATATTACTTTATATTTACAAAATCACTCGTGCACCTGAAACACTTCTAACATGGTTCTTCAACGACAAGAACATCGCTATAATACTAGGCAATCCAATAACTTTCAAGTAAATAGAGTTAGAACTGAGCACGGAAAGCAAAGAATCTCTCATAAAGGGATAATCATGTTCAATAATCTTTTCGATACAATAAAAAATGCCCAAAGGTTGAATCAATTTGAAAAACTATTAAAAACCCATATAGGTGGCAATTTGATCCGTTACATATAAAAACTTTTTTGTAATTACTATAAATAAAAAAAAACTTCTATTATTGCATAAAGATAACTTGATAAGCTTCATTAGTCAACCCTTCAAAGAACAATGTGTTCATTGGGTTAGCAAATTTAGGAATTATATGTTTTGTTAATTTGTGAAATTGAAAAGATGAGGAGGTTTTGCGCCCATGTGAGAAAGGATTTAAACGTAATTCTACTCACAGTCATAAAAAAGCATAGAGACACCTAATAAAAATTCAGTTTTCTAAAAAATGGCAACGGATTATATTTCGAATAAAGCCAAGGTCTATGTATCTAAAAATCGCCCTTTATCTTAGCTTGGATACTATTCGCATTAAAGAAGATATTTCAGGCATGGTCGGACTCCCGTTAGGAGCTAATTGTGAAGACACTATGATTTTCGGTTATCAAGTTTGTTGAATCAGTTTTGTACCTCGAGGTACAAAACCTATAAAGCTTACGGATAAATAAGGCTTACGAGATTAGTATAAAAATAAAAGTCCTGTAACTGAGCTTTCTAACATTTTTCTGAAATATTTACTTTTGGAGGTGAAATTCCTCCCAAGGTAAATTTCCGGCTACGAAACTGACACGTCAAATTGCTTTTCTCTTTTTTTTGTTTTGGGTTGCTATGAGAACTCTGTAAAACGAACCTTGGATGCAAAATGAACCAAAGGTTGATATTTTTATAAAAAAAAATGCAAACCACGCGGTGCTCACAATTGTGAAACACTTATAGCAACATATTGAATATGTGCCAGTATATAATATAACACTGATTCTGCCATTCTTGATTACATCACTAATTGAGACTGTGCTGTTCATTGAAGTAACACCCTTTGTATTGTTAATGGAGTTTCTTACTAGGCTTGGAACAGTCTCCTAACCAAAAAGAACATATTCCTTTCTATTGCCTCTTTTGTTGAATTAGTCTCCTAACGTATTCAAGGTTTTAGCCAACAATAAACTTTTAACTAGAATTAATCACGCTCTAGTTCTATTTGTCCATATTTCTACTTCGAAATTCCAAATTGCTTTCGAATGCTTTTGCTCAGGGCGTGGGTGTGCGCTGCGAGTTTGTTGGTCCAAGAAGAGGAAATTGTGGAGCGATTCTTATACAATGGCGCACTAGCAAACGGAAAGGTCGTCGAAGGCACTATAGAGCATATAGCAAACATGCAAAACTGCCGTACAAATGTAGGAAGCGTCGCACAAGACCATGCTTCTACTTTCTAAGCCAGCCATCCCCATTTTGGCCCCTTTTTCGTTGTTGCGCATCCCCGAAGGTAGTATTTTTGTTTTATTTATTTGTTCCATTTTTCTATTGTCGGTTTTATGCCACACACAGCGCAACCCTGCTGTCGGTAAATAACATACACATCAGTTTCTATAAAATTGGAAGCAAACTACAGTGATTTCTCCACGAAAAGAGGAAAAGAGTGTCTGCAGGTTTGGAAAATTTCTTGCTATTAAATGTTGGCACCACCAGCTAGGTGACGCTGTAGTTAAAATGTGTTGTAGCATTGCAAGGGTGCACTCTGTGGGGGCCACCTGCCTGCAGTGTGATTCTTCACAAAACATGTGGGCACAATGGCGAGAATGTGCACGCCTAGAGGAGATTTTCGCCTGTATGGGTTTTTATGTGCTGCTCGAGGCAGTCTCCATTTCTCCGCGCACTGTGGT
The DNA here is from genome assembly GCF_943734655.1 of Sabethes cyaneus. Lineage (NCBI taxonomy): Eukaryota > Metazoa > Arthropoda > Insecta > Diptera > Culicidae > Sabethes > Sabethes cyaneus. The sequence goes on along the minus strand of NC_071354.1, from coordinate 105,406,835 downwards.
CGCGACTTAGGTAGGACTTGAGCGTATCGTTTGTATTAGCATTCAGATCGTTGTTTTCGGAATGTTGATTCTATTGTCAAGATAGTTGGTAATCATGGTGCTGGAATTTTTAATCGTTTCGAAGACGGTCTGAGCAATTGTGGTGTGCCGACTTCACAGGAGCTCAAACAGCATAGCTTTGGTATTATACTGGAGCTGGATGAAGCTTGCGTCACCAAACAAGCTTAATTCTGGTCATTTCGTCATTTTAAGTGCAATTAGATTTTTTTTATTGTGGTAAATATTCGATTACTTAAAATATTAAAGAGTTTATCATATTGTGTGTTCAATCACAAGTGATGACTTTTCAACACTATTAGAATTGCATTATATACTATTATTATGATTTCTTATGATTTGTTACGACAATTAAGATTATTTAACAGTAGGGATTAAAACCTACATGTAAGGAAAAAAAATATAAATCTTAACCTAATATCTAACCTAGGTAACTTATGATCTATAAAGAGACCTTGTCATCGCAATAGAGGATTGCAACGATTTTTTTTTGGAAATTTGAAATAATTTTGTTTGACATAGCATCTGTTCTGAAAGTGATCGAAAAAATATTTTTTTTTGCTTATATACAATTTTTTACCATTAAATTTCGTCCTAATAGGCCGATTGTTGATGCAAAATAACATGGTTTTCATGGGAGATGGGACTTTACTGAGAAACGCATAAACTATGCTTCTTCTTCTTCTTCAGCAGCATAGAGCCGGGGTGGCTCGTGCTGTTTCAAGCATTCGTCTCCATTCAACTCGGTCTTGGGCCACTTGTCGCCAATTTCCTAGTCGTCTTAGAAGTCGCAAATCGCTTTCGACCTGGTCGAGCCATCGTGCACGTTGGGCCAACTGTTCCTGGTGCCAGTGGGGTTGTTGAAGAGGACTATTTTCGTCGCACTGTCGTCCGGCATCCTTACAACGTGTCCGGCCCACCGTAGCCCGCTAACTTTCGCTAGATGTACGATGGAAGTCTCCCCAAGCAATGCCTGTAGCTCGTGATTCATACGGCTCCGCCACTCTCCGCTTTCAGTTTGTACTCCGCCAAATATCGTCCGCAGCAATTTCCGCTCAAACACGGCAAGGGCGCGTATGTCCTCCGTAAGCAGTGTCACAGCTTCAAGTCCATAAAGTACTACCGGTCTAATAATGGTTTTGCTCCTCTACCACTTCTAGTTCGTCGCCATCAACAGTTACCATCCGTGGGAGGCGCGCTTTTGTTTCCTTTGAGCCTGTTCCTTTCATGTATTTGGTCTTCGACGCATTTATTTTTAGCCCAATTCTCCTAGACTCCGCTTTCAGTCTGGCGTAGATTGCCTCCGCCGTCGCAAAGTTCCTGGCAATGATATCGAAGTCATCTGCAAAGCCTAGAAGTTGGCTACTCTTGCTAAAAACTATGCTATGATTTGGATTACAGGGTTTTTTACACTAGTACAGACCCGTATAAAATTGGAGACATTATCCGATGAAGATTCGAGTCAAACGCCAGAGGAGCTCACGGCACAAAAAGTTACAAAATATGGCTCGAATTAATTTGTACTCTCAATATGTACACCTATATATCATGTAATATGAATAGTATATGTATATGTATATTGAGTTGTGAGCTGTGTTTTTATTTTACATTAAAATAGTCAAATAACCAATTTGGATAGAGATTAAAAGTTTTCTTTATTTCCTCGTCAAAAAGGTAAATATTTTTTATATAGTTTGTGGCTATTTATTAGTCGTGCAAGGGTATAAAAGCTGATTATTTTCTGCGAAAACGTTTATATTTGCGATTGAGCTTGATATATATGTGATATGTCTGTTTTCAATGTTGTAGCCAAATGATTTGACATATGTCTGTTTAAATAGTTCAGCATTATTGATTTTTGACAAAACGTATTCGAGAGTAGTTGAGTTCCCGTCACATCAAAATATTATTCATAACATGTTTGAGGCAAACATCGAAATAGTGCACAGGAAAGCAAATTTACATTTAGAAGGAAACGTGCTCACGTAGAGTGCTTTGCTGCAGCGTGTACATTCTGGTATTAGTGTTGCTGGAGCAGAAGCTGGGATGCGACCAGAATTCTTTTCGGGCGGAAGGCCGCAACAGATTGTCTGATCGTCTATCTATGAACCCATGCAAGACTTGCTTTTCAATTAAAACTACACAATAATTGTTTTCTGTTTGTCATCGTGCAGTACCTCATTGTGCTCAATTGTTGAGATAATCTTGTAACAGGTAACATCGTAAAACGATGGGATCATGCTAATGACTCTTTGTTAATAAAAGTACACTCAAAAGAAGCTCGAGTTTTGTTTTTCAAGCCAAAATTATTGCCTGGGCGAGGACTCTCTCAGATATTTTTTCAATACAGAATTCATATTTTTTCATACCGAGTTGTGAACTACTCAGTGAAAAATGGCGGATCATTTTTTTTTTGTTTTTTTTCCTCAAATGTAAAAATAGCCAGAATTCGTGCAATAATTTACGGTTCCTGTCAGGGCGCCATATTTTCAAGGTAGGAATCGCAGGTCGCTACACGCTTTGTACAAAACTGAGCTACTTACCTACGAAAGGCCGAATCACGAATGGCCGAAACACCAAAGGCCGAAACACGAATGCCCGAACCCCATATTCGGCCGAAAATATTCACGGCCTTCAACCAGAGATATTAATTCCTCGGCAATATTTAATTTTTCCAGTATACTTTTTTCTGTAATATATATAGTTCATAAAGTATCAGACACATTGGTAGAACCGGAATCACAGGAAATGACATAATTGGTGGGTCCCAAATTTATGCGTGCGAAAAAATCTGTGTAAATGGTACCTATGCCTTCAACCTGCACAAATGTTGGGCACATGCTGTCCTTACTCGCTACCGCTCGTTCGAACTCAACTAAGGGATAATCCATACTAGTCAGTAAACCTAGGAAAATGCATGCACCTAAACCGAAGTGGTTTCTGCGGGGGGCTGCCCCGGAAACATTTGCTACTGACGCGGTAAATAGGTCTCGCACCTTATAATGAACGTAAATCATTTGCGTTGCGCTGCGAGTGGAACATAAAACAACAGTGGGAATTTTTTTAGGGTTCTTCAGGGAGATGTGTTTTTATTTTATGATAAATAGTTGTATTGCTTATTTAGTTTTTTTTTTTGTATGAATAAACTTATTTGTCAACTGCTTACCAATACATGTTTTTTTATTGAATAGTTATTTAGGCATTCCTAGAAAATTCGGCCTTTCGTGATTCGGTCATTCGTGATTTGGCCTTTCCTAATTCGGCCATTCATGATTCGGCCGAACGAAATTTCGTCCTTCTGTAACTGTTGTTGAAATTCGGCCATTCGTGGTTCGACCATTTGTGTTTCGGCCATTCGGTACAAGCCCGGATTTTCGATGGGTCCGAAAAGAAGGAGTCCGAAATCGGCGTTAAAAACTCGTGATACAACAATGTACAGACGTCAGAGACCTGGTTTAAGCCCCCCAGCGTCTACATTACAACAGAATGCGCATGATGCGCGTTTATACGCAAGCACTTCCTGTCTGTAAAGTTTATCTGCTTATATTTACAAGTTATATTTGTAAATTTCAACATAATTTTTTAAGTCGCAATCATGGCTGATATTTATGGTAAGCGTTCTTAAAAGGAGTGTGCGCTCTATTGATAGAGCGGCTTGTTTTTACGCCAGTTTCTACAACAGCACAGCAACAACAAATCGCGTGTGCGTAAAGGGTTTACAGTAAGGCGTATAAGTCTATATACGAAAATCCGAATTTTTAATTCAAACGTTAAATCCGTATTGCTGTATGACTGCGAAACGTGGTGCATCTCAGCGGAGACAACGCAAAACTGCAAGTATTTATTGACAACTGGATATACAATGAGGAACTCCATCGTCGATGTCATCAACGGCCGATAGCAACAGAAATTCGTGAACGTAGGTGGAAGCGGATCGGATGGAAGCGGAAAAGCCATGGCGGGTAACCATCAACAGTGGAGATCTCTGATTTCATCTCTTTGTTCTGCTAGACCGGCGGACATGAACACATTAGTAAGTAAGTAAGTTGCAGCTAACCTTACTCCGCGTAGGAGCGACCAGTGTGTTCGATTTAAATATTTTTATTGAATAAAACTTCCTCATAACCCTTATTGTTTGTCTTGCCCTACTAACACGATATCCTCTATTTTCCTGTAACATCTATTAAGGTAGTATGGGTTTCCTAAACTTTCTCAAATATTCTGAATTATGCTATTGATCGACATGTTCCTAAACGAACACCTCGATGCTTGAAGATGTCGAAAAGAGCAGCTCAAAATACAGTGGTCTATTGCTGCGTGAACATTACAGGCATAAAGCTTACGAACCAACACTGTTATACGAATTACTTGCGTAATATACAGAGTAAACTGAAAACAGCGCTGCACTCGTTTTGAAGATACTTCAATCAGCAAAGGAAAGAATTTGGTCTACCTTCAGCAATGAAGCACAGAGATTAAACGGGAACGAATGCAGATGAAAACTGTAAGCTTTTCTCCGAGAAGCTCTCCAGTGTAATTTCGAGTGAAACATTGTCAGCTGACCAAACCTCTTTGGCTGCAAATAATGTTCCGCTTTCTGGGCTTTCGTTGCATGTTATTAATGTGAGCGATGCTATGATCCAAAAAGCTATCTCTGAAATAAAGCCGTCCACCTCCGTTGGACCGGACGGGATACCCGCTATTCTTCTCTAGAAATGCACCACAGGTTTACTTGCTTCTCTTAGTTATCTTTATTATTTGTCTCTGTCTCTGTCTATGGAAAACGGAGTTTATGTTTCCGGTTCATAAGAATGGCGATAAAAAGGACATGGATAATTATCGAGGTATCGCCGCTTTGTGTGCGGCATCCAAGCTATTCGAAAAAGTAACCAGTGTTCTACCATTATAAGCAATTGATCGACGATTCTCAACATGGATTCATGCCATGTCGATCAACCACGGCGAATCTCCTTTCATTTACTACTTATTGTATGCTGGATACTATGTCGAGGCATTTCCAAACGGATGCAATTTGCACCGACCTCTCTGCTGCTTTTGATGAGTTAAATAATGAAATTGCGATTGCCTAACCCGACTGGGTGAGACTTTGCAGCACCCCAATGCTCTAGTTGAAGTCCTCCCAGGTAACCAATAAGCATTAGTATAAGCAGTAAATCAATCGTTTATTAGCATCGCTGGCGTTTTATACTGCAGGTTGCTGTTTATCAGCCTTTTGACTGCAGAACTGTTGTAAATTGGCATCCACAATTCTATTTAAATTCTTCTTGTCAGTAACTAGCTGCAAATAAGCATTGTCAGCACTATAAGAGGGCTAGTAGTAAAGTAGCCGCATATTTTGCCAAAATAGCATTTAAGTAGCATTTATGGCAACTTAAATGCTTATTGGCTTGCATTTGAATTGCATTGGAAATGCTTACTGGTTACCTAGACTACTAAGCTGATCGGCATCTGGCTGTTAAAATCGGAGAATCATTATCCAGCGAGTTTATTGCTACGTCCGGTAATCCGCAAGGCAGTCATCTCGACCCGCTCATCTTCGTGCTATACTTCAATGAGGTAAGCTTTTCGCTACAAGGACCCGGGTTTTCCTTTGCTGATAATATTAAGATCTTTCTCGAGGTTGAAAAAGTAGAAGACGCAATGTTTCTGCAACAGCAACTAGAGAGCTTTTCTAGATGGTATAAAGAAAATAGAATGGTGCTCAACATTAGCAAGTGTTCAGTTGTGTCGTTCTCCAGGAAAAAACAACCAATCCTTTTCAACTATCATCTAGGTGGTGAACTGATTAAAAGAAAGTTTTGCATCAAGAACCTCGGAGTCCTGCTTGACTCACAGCTGACCTACAAGTAGCACATCAGCTACATCACTGCTAAAGCGCCCCGCAGTCTTGGCTTAATAATGAGAACTGCGAACTGTCCGTTCAGCGGTCTGGAATCCCCATTATCTCAACGGCATTGATTGGCCAGAGAAAATACAACGCAAATTCATAAACAAATAAATAAATATTTGCACTAGTTAAACTAAATTATCATTACGACAACAATGTGTCTGTTGAGATAAACAAAATAAATAAATATAACTAGCTACGGGGTGTGCAATCTCATATGATAATGATAATATTTAACATCTTAGATCTATATTATTGTAATCGTAAGATCTTCGCATGTCGTGATGCAAACAAAATTAATAATCATAAAAATCAAAGAACTATTACCAAGCATAATCAGCAACACTGGTAAATGGAATGTATCAGCAGTTTTCTGAGAGGCTGAACTAGTAATTATGATATATTCAAGTAATACAAAAGTACAAAAAGTAATGTCAAAAAATATTTAAAATTTATTCTGATCACAACACTAATTGCACAAAAAAACTGAAAACTTTTTTATTTACTTTACTCATTTGGAAACTGATTTGACGTTTCGATTGGTTCTATTTTTGCTTTGCGCGTCTGTATAGTCTATACTAAGGTCTATACCTACCATTTCCATCATTTACAGAATTACGTGTGGGTGTTTATAGATTTCTCTTTTACTACCGACAATGTGAATTGCATCATTTGTTGAAATCCCAGCTTCAGTAAAATATTCTAGCCATATAATTAGAGTAAATTGTTTATTTTTTTTTCGCGAAGAATGATGCTACTCATGGGCATAATTGCACGCTGGGCAATTAATAATCGGTAATTACACGCTGAATAATAACGTGCTCGAAGGGGCGTATACTGCATATTGGAATATACGTGTGTATATAATTAAATTGAAAATTTGATTTGATTATGACTGGAAAAATTAAAACCGAAATAGTGATCGATTTTTTTATTTCGAACAAATGTTCTGCTATCGGTTTGGTTTTTAATATGCACGCAGAGATTTATGCAAATACATGAACACTAATGTTTACAGTTCAAAACGTCAGCCAATAGCAGTTTTTAAAAACCGTTGTGACTGCCCGGTTTCCTATCACTTCCGGCGGGTAAAAATTAGAAAAACGAGGAATAACTACGAAATCCGGTACTGTTTAATTTTTAAGAAATAGTTAAGAAAAGTAAATAGTTTTGATATAGTTTTTTAACGTAGAACTACGTTTTTGTTTACTTGGGAACTTTAGAAAAATGAGAAATATGCGTGTAACGAAAAGTGGCTTCGTTACTTTTCAATGAATTTCGGAGATGCTTGCGTCAATCGGTCAGAAATTTTTTATTGCATTGATTGATGTAGAGAATACAATAAAAAAAGATTATGCTCTGATAACTATTCACACATGACACAGAATTAAAGAAAACTTACAGGGGACGCAATGAATATTCGATCACTAGTAGTATACACTAGAGTCGCTTTTTACACGGTTTGTTCTTTACGCGACTGTTATTACGCGAATTTCGGAATTTACGCGGTTTTTTTGCGCAAATTTCTGAATTTACGCGGTTTTTTTGATGCGAATTACAGAATTTACGCGGTTTTTTGAACGCGATTCTCGGAATTTACGCGGATGTGCTCAATTAGTCTGTTTTTTCGCGTAGTGTTGAAATCCACAAAGTTCTTTTTTACGCGAAATTTTGTTTTTTACGCGAATTTTGGAATTTACGCGGTTTTTTTACGCGATTTTCGGAATTTACGCGGTTTTGATTTACGCGGGACGTATCCTTCGCGTAAAGAGCGACTTGAGTGTATATCAGTCCGCTAAACAGGATTGCGTATTAAAGGGACATACTCATGAGTTCTCATGAGTTCGTTAAAACCGAAACATTTATTTGAATGTTGCATTAGAATTGATAAAATATGTCAAACAGCGGAGCTTGTAAACATAAATGCTGGTGATCCGCCTGCGAACCGCCGACTATGAATAGTACGAAATTTGGTTTGTTTTCTTTTCAAGGCATTTCGATTTATTCAAGTTTTGCAGTAGCAAACGCATAGATTCAAAAATCGATTCCAGGCCAGGCCATTTTGGTTCTTGATCAGTTATTGCTTGCTTACTTTACTAGAAGTCTATTGAAGTGTCGAAAGGTGAAAGCTCCGTGAGAGCTCACTTATCTGATTCAATCGTGTAGGGCAGATAAAAATTTATAAAAATTTAACGTTAATGAACCAACTAAAACAGGGTTTACTAACAGTTGACCGTTCAAGCACATTTGCATCGTTGTGATAAACGTAAAAGAGGAGACACGAAGAGAATATCTCATTGTTACATGTAGCGTGAAAGTTTATATGTATATTCATAGCAAAAGAATTTTAAATCGCAAGTCGTATCAATATTTCATTATTCAAGTGAAAAGAAACTCATACAAATCATTAAATTCAATCAATTTTCAAAAAATATTACTAGTTGCAAGTTACCCCTTTGAAGGAGTTACCAGTAACAAACTAGTTTAGCTCACACATTTTACTCACTATGACGTAGTAAGTTTTTAAATGCACTCATAGTTGAGAGTTGTTGCAAGTTACTCCGTTTGACGGTATTAAATCAACATCTAATATATTTACAAGTGATACCAAACATCCGAAACAAGTATACACATTGCACAGTGGCAGCGAAAATTAAGTGGAAAGTTTTTTGTGTTTCAAAATATCTCATAACAATTTTCAGCAAAGTTTTACAACTCTAAAAGACAATTAATGCGAAATCAACGGCTGAGTTCCAGTTTGGCTTGTAAACACATAACATATAATAACTTTTTGTAGAAAAGAGATAGAAGGATAATTTCTTCGACAAAGTTGTAAGTAAAGTAACTTTACCAAAGACATAGTAGGCGTAGTTTTCATAGCTTCTATCTCACAGGGCGTTTTATGTGAAGACCTCTCAAAAATCACTTTTTCGCTTATTACTTCAAATTTAATGGTTTTATTGCATCATAATGTTTAACAAATTTGTTTCTCTTATCATAAGACATATTTTTGTAGAACATTGTATGTTGAAAACTCATACGTGTAACGAATTCTAACGTTTTACCTTTGTTATATTATAACAAAGGTTTAAAAATTGGTCGAAAAACACGAAATTGATCCGAGGCCCGGAGGACCGAGTCACATATACCAATCAATAAGGTTCTACGAATTGAGCAATGTCTGTGTGTGTGTGTGTGTGTGTGTGTGTGTGTGTGTGTGTGTGTGTGTGTGTGTGTGTGTGTGTGTGTGTGTGTGTGTGTGTGTGTGTGTGTGTGTGTGTGTGTGTGTGTGTGTGTGTGTGTGTGTGTGTGTGTGTGTGTGTGTGTGTGTGTGTGTGTGTGTGTGTGTGTGTGTGTGTGTGTGTGTGTGTGTGTGTGTGTGTGTGTGTGTGTGTGTGTGTGTGTGTGTGTGTGTGTGTGTGTGTGTGTGTGTGTGTGTGTGTGTGTGTGTGTGTGTGTGTGTGTGTGTGTGTGTGTGTGTGTGTGTGTGTGTGTGTGTGTGTGTGTGTGTGTGTGTGTGTGTGTGTGTGTGTGTGTGTGTGTGTGTGTGTGTGTGTGTGTATGTGACGCTTGACTTTAGTCGTCTGTTTCTCGAAGATGGCTGAACCGATTCGTTTGCTATTGCGCTTATTTGAAAGGTGTTATAACCTTGTAGATCAGTATTGAATTGTTTTGCGGTCCGACATTTCGTTTAAAAGTTATAAGCAAAAATGTAAAAATTACGTGACATGATTTTCTCCGGAACCGCTCAACCGATTTCACCAATTTTAGCATCAAATGAAGGCTCTTGCTACTGAAAATTTTTAGGAGAGTTTTATCGCAAACAATCAAGCGGTTCAAAGGTTATGCTTAAAAATGTGCTTTTTCAAAGTGTCAATTAGTCGAACGTTTCTCAGAGATGGCCAAACCGATTTATGCGCTGTTAGTCTCATTTGGTAGGTAATATAGCCTCATAGATCACTATTGATTTGTATTTTGATTGGATGTTTAATTTGTTATTGTACAGTACATTTGTTATTATTGTATGAACAGTCGTGTACAGCATAATAAAAGTTACAATTATTTATAACGATTTTAACCAGATAATTAATCAGATTTCAATTATTTTAGTATCAAACAGGAGGCCTTAACGCTGTGAACAAAACTACTAAATCTTATTAGAATTGGCCTTACCAGTCAAAAGTTATTTGAAAAACATTGATGAAATTATTTAAGCAAACTTTACTGATATGAACCAAATAGAAAAAAACGCGATCATGTGCTCTAGCGTAAAAATGCTCAATTTTCCAGGTGGTGTGTGTTTGGAAAAGTTTATTTAAAAAATATGGCGCAACTTTTTACACTATTAGGGTGACCGTAAATCCACCTATTAGGGTGATACAAATTTTTGTTTTTTTTTAATGCGTCCAAAAAAGTACAGTGTCTCCACAAAAGTTGTAGAACACAGTAAAATAAGCAACTTTGCTGTACATAGTAACTATCTATCTCTTACTGGTTGCGAAGTGTAACGATTTTTTTCAAAATGCAGCGAAAATTAAAAAGTTGAGGAGGCATCGAAAAGCGGTTACGTCACAATTTAGATAAGTAATTTTTACACGTCAAAAAAAATCACCCAAATCGATCCTCCAGATATTGCGATACACGCACAGTCGCAGAAAACATATGATTTCGAGGAGAGCGCGTTTAAACTATTGCACAACACTGCACTTCCCTTCAAGTGATCCCACAGTTTTACTGTAAATTCTCAACGAGACCACGTACCGAAAAATACTATGGGTTCAACATTTCTAAAGATAAAAGCCTTCTGAAAATGCAAAACAAACAAGTTTTTCGACTTTCCAGTGAGGGTCCCCCTTAAATATCAATCCTGCCCAAGAACTTTGCACACGATTTTTTGATTGCTTTCAAGTATTCTACAAATCTGTCAGTATATTACATATGCATACATATGTGTTGATAATAACTACCATTACTGCCTATAAATGCATAACAGTCCCATGTGATTTTCACCACTTTTGAGATGAGCCTGGGAATCATCTTTAAATTGTTCATGCTTTCAATATTTCAAACAGTAATGTTATGTTTGTTCCCAAAATTTTGAAAAAAATATGAAACTATGTCAGTTACAAGTTACAAATAAACGCATAACAGTCTCAGTAGTGAAAATATAACAATAAACATCTGCTTTTAGAAAATGCCTGGACCGATTTGACTGAATAACTAACAAACGCAGAATTTTGTGGCCTAGAAGAATCCTATTGAAATACGGCATAAAATGGCATAAACCGCAGCGCAGACCAAAAGACACACATTCTTAAACAACACAACACTCGCCATGCGGTGTGTGTTCGCCCAAAAATTCCCTTCAGTGTCTCTTTTGCTAAACACGCTCTTTCGTGTTTTATGCGCACCAAGAAAAGGCACTCGCAAACGCAGTGTGATAAATTTGCTGCGTGCTTTACCACACTAAGAGCCGCACTCTGCGCGGATGGATTGTACACCCTGCGCTGGGTCAGTTGAAGCGGTTGTTCAGTGCAGCGTGTATTTACTCTTTTAAAAGGGCAGAAAATTTGTAAATACAAAACAATTTTTTGCGTCAATTCCGCACGGAGTGTGGCAAACGGCAGCACCAAGTGCTGTTTAAATGATCACTCACTGGGCGATTTTCACCGAGTGCTGTCATTTGCTCCCACCCCGGTTTCGCTCGTACGCTATGTGCATATTAGCTGTAGAGGTGTGTTGCCGAATCGCTCTGTGCAACAAGGCATAATATTGGAACATTGGGCGCAAAGTGTGAGCGAATGACAGCCCTGCGTCCGGGAATGTTCCGGATCGGGGATCAGTTTCTGAATTGAGCTAAAGTACAACATATGACATCTTTAAGTACTCAAAATTGCAAAAGTAGCTCATTTGTCGACATATAAAGTGTCCAGGGTTACATTGGCTACAGCTGGACACATTCTAAGAACGTTCCGAATACATCCAGGAAAACGGACAGTTGCTCACTTAAACCAAACCCCAGAATATCACCCCGCTATTAACTCAAAATAACAAATTATACAAATAAAAGGAAGACATTTTTTGATTGCTTTGGAACATTATACAAATTTATCAGTATATTACATAGACATGCATATGTATTGATGATAACTACCACAGTGTTATCAAAAAGTTGAGTTCCGAAGGCGTGCCGAATTCTAACTCAAATGACAAATGAGATGGTATAACAAAGGTTCCTTTCACCAATAGGTGGATTAAATCGGGTTTTTCCTATGTTTTTCTGTCTTTTTTAGAACAAAAAGGGGCAAACGGAAAAAAATAAACTTGGCCGTTTCTGCAAGCTTGAAATTTTATTTCAAACATATGTGAAAACAAACAACTGGTTGTTTGTCTAACTCGAGTAATTTCAGTTTAATTATTCCATGTTTGGCTGTTTTCCATTATGCAGCATTTTCTAATATCTTCTTGAAGACGATTAGAACCAAGTCAATGGTAAAAGTGAAATTTGTCGTACTATAACTCAATTTTTTCTCATTTGTCTTTTGATAAGAGAAACAACTCTGTAAAACATTATAATGCAATAAAACCATTAAATTTGAAGTAATTAGCGAAAAAATGATTTTTGAGAGGTCTTCACATAAAACGCCCTGTGAGATAGAAACTATAAAAAATACACTTCCTATGTCGTTGGCAAAGCTACTTATATAATCTTTAGTTACAACTTTGACGAAGAAATTATCCTTCTATCTCTTTTCTACAAAAAGTTATTATGTGTTATGTGTTTACAAGCCAAACTGGAACTTAGCCGTTAATTTCACATTAATTGTCTTTCAGGGTAAAAAATTTGATGAACATTGCAGTGAGCTATTATGAATCGCTTAGCCGCAAAAGTAAATTTCCACTTAGTTTTCGTTTCTGGACCACTCATTGGTTGAGAAATGTTAGAAAGCAATTTTCGTCTAAGCTGTTACACAACTCTCTGTTTCTGTTACTTGTGCATATCGAATATTTATTGGTAATATCGTTTCTATAGTTACAAACGATGTGTTAGGGAAGAATCAAAAATATTTTAAAGTTACAATCATCCATATCGAAGTAAGTAAATTATAAAGGTCTTTAAATAATCAGATATAGAGTCAATGTCGCCGGCCTTTCGAACAAAATGAAAAACAAGACATCACCTCCCGAGAGCGGCAAGAACGTGATTCTATGCATTTAGACTCTTCTGCAGCATATTGTACGGTGTTCTCATCCTTACACGAATAGTAGCTCATAAGGGACAAGACGGAATTATCTGAGAAAAGCCCAATTAGTTCGGTAATTATGGAGAAAAGTTTCTACGCCAGAGAAAATTTTATATCTCAGACTGAATATGTTGCTTGATTTATGTATGAAAAATACATTAACCCTTTCGTTTCTCCGCGAGACTTTCGTTTGTTAAGATTATCCTCCATACCATGACTATCATCTTATACTTTTTGAGTGAACTTTAGGCCAAATTACTACCACACACTCTTAGTGGTGATGGGCTTCTTGTAGGCTTAAATGTATTTAATGAGAGGTTGCCGGCTAGAACTGGTGGTTTTTGGTGCAAAGAAAAGTTTTTGCAGAAGCAGACCATAATTCAAAGCTGTTTAAATTTCATGAAACGTTTCGGCAGAAATTTGCGGATACGATAAACGTGACTTACATTGCCGAAGACACTATATTGGCTGGTGAGTCTGATGGCAAAACTGGGTGGGCGTTGTTGGTGAGCTTTGGCGGCAAGAGCGTGGATGAAGTTTCGCTTTAGCACGAAGCAAGGCTGTGGTAAATAAAAGTACACAGTCATGCTTTCTCCGCATCATCTCCGGAATGGCTAGGGCTTGGCCGAGCCACGCTTCTGCATGCGAACATTACGAGACAGATAGTTTGGCGAGACGTTCGAACCGTTCGTTATTGAGATAGTTCTTGATTAGGAAAATTGTTTATTTCTGCGGTCTTTTCTGAACTCCACTCATTAAAAGTTAGTATCCACCCTCGTTGTGGCTTCCGAATCAACGTATCAGTATTCCTGGATCATGAAAGCAAACTGTTAACCTTAACGACACACATTAATGGTAACGTAAGCGAGTGATTAGGTACATGGCACACGAAACGTCTTCATAAATAGGGTAATGAAAGCTTCCACTGAAGTGTAAAAGCATCCCATCAGGTGCTCTATAGCGCCCCAGCCACCCAAAGCAGAGGTAGTAACCAGGGATGACGTCTAAACTGTTTAAGAAAAATAGGGTAAAATGCACTATACTTTTATACATTCTGATGAATTTTAAATATTTGCTTCAACTTACTCGTTTTGCATAGTAATCGAAAATGTTACTCGATGCCGATTTTCCGTAATATGATTCGCTCGCTATTCCTCTGATATGAAGGAGAATTCTTTGCTGAGATCACGTTTTGTACATGCATTCACTTCGTACTGCACGAAGACGAAAGAAATAATAGAAAACTGCGTGAACATTTTCTCGAGGTTAACATAAACCATAATGCTACGCCATCAGCATTGACTTGTGGATTACTCACGCTGTAACAGGTGGTTGCATACGAAATCAATGCAAGTACATGCTTAATTTTTAGAGAAGTCGCAATATGAAAGTTAATCATAAGTTTAACTTTTTTTATACAGCCTAGCAAACACAGTAGTTTCTCAGGTGTGTTCATAATTAGAATGGATTGTACATGGGAATCAAAACCAACATAAGCCAGGCAATATTTTGAATTGTGAACAAAGAAACATCACACGAAGAACGCAGCAACAGAAGACATAATCGAAAGTTGATGAATATTTTAGTGAAAGAGTAGATTTAGGCATTTTTTAAGATTATCGTTGGGTTCGGCTGAATGGTTTCGGAATTTTATGAAATCATGTGTACACGGGCATAGTGAAATCGAAAACTGCCACATATTTTCAGAGAAATATTCAATGAACATTTTATTTTGAAAATTCATAACTCTTGAAGCAATCATCGTAGAACAAACATTTTATTTTTAGATATATAAGCAAATTAGTTGATTGTCCGATCTTAGTCGGGGCCCTAAGCCACTTGTACATCTGTTATCGTAAAAAAAATTCTCATAATGCAAGAAACAAAACCCTTTTTTCTACTGCCTTTGTCAGTTCCCCTCCTATTGATCCCCAGCTACTTGTAAATCTGCCTTCTTCACGATAATCTCTATAAATCGACATAGAGCCTTTTTTACATTTTTGAACTTCCCCGTTGTTAATGGCCACTCTATTGCCGCTTTCAAAAATCCAGCCACTTGTACAACTGCTATCGTTCCAAATGCAAGAGACACACCCCTTTACCCATTTGGACCTTCCTACCTCTTGTAAGAGATCATCTTCCTCTTTTTTCAAGCTCCCTGTGCTGATTATTTTGTGTCAAAAACATGTATTTGACAAACGACATTTAATGAAGAACCGTCCAGACTTTTCGGATCTATGGCGGAACATAAATTCATACTCACGTTATTTTTCTTTGGAATCTTCCGAAGCAAAGTCTTCCTCTTCTTTTTCAACCAGTATAGAGCAGTATAGATTGCTCCCGAAACACGCATGTAGCACATCACTCGCGACGGGTTAGCTTTGATTAGCCGCTTTGATCTCCACTGGGGTCGAGATCACAGGCTTCGCCAACGATATAACCCTAACAGTGATAGGCGAGTATCTAGAAGAGGTGGAGATGTCATAAGCATAATAGAAGGCTGGATAGCTGGCGTTAATCTAGGATTGGCGCAAGCTGGAAGCGGTGATAATCAGTAACCGCAAGGCGGCCCTCGAGGTCGAAATTATCGTTGGAGGACAAGTGATTGTCTCTAAACGTAATATGAAGTGCTTATGTGTTATGACAGACAGCAGGCTGAACTTCATCAGCCTTGTGGTAAGGCGTCAACAGCGGTTACTGCACTGTCCAAAATTTTGCCGAACGGCTTTGGACTCGAACGGCAATGCAGCAGTAAGAGACGCCTGATGGCCAGAGTTGCTATGTCGGTGCTGAGGTATGGTGCACCGGCTGGGCCCCGGCTTTGAGTAGTAACCGCAATCGGGAATGTCTGAACAAAGTGTTCAGACTGATGGCACTACGCGTAGCGTGCGGGTATCATACCATATCGTTGGGGGCGATCGGGGTCAATGCAGGCAGAGGAACATCAGGGGCACTCGGGACACAGTTAGGCTGGACTCTATTAGGCGGTGGTAGGCGGAATGGGACTATGCTGAACACGGCAAGTGGACCCATAGGCTGATCCAGAACATCTCGTGCTGGATCGGTAGAAGACACGGTGAGGTAAACTTCTACCTCAATCAATTTTTATCAGGACCTGGATGCTTTCAGAAGTATCTACATACGCGTGGGCTGGTTGTGTCGCCCTTTTGCCCCGTATGTACGGTAGCCGAGGAAACGGCGGAACATGTGATGTTTTACTGTCCGCGTTTCGGAATCATTCGGCGGGAGACGCTTGCGGTCGCTGTAGAAGACATTAACACCGACAACATCGTGCAGAGAATGTGCGCCGAGCAGCGCGCATGGGGTACGGTCGATAGGGCGGTGATGGCCGTGATGACAAAGTTGCAACGACAGGCCCTGCCATAGTTTAGCTAGGGTCAGATAAAGGTCTGGTGTGGGCAGCTCAGGTACTAGGTGGGGAGTGGTGGCGGTATGATGTGACAAGGGGTTGTTTTTTTTTTTTAAATTGGATATTATCACTACGACCAGCATTTTTGATCTATTGTGATTTTATCCAGGTGTTGTTCCGCACTTCGTTGTTATTGCAGTATCGCTATAGAGTGAGCGAACTGCTTATTATCCGTGCTTTTCGGTGTGTTTTCACCCCTTTTTCCCTCTACGCTTCTTACTACTTTTCAACCAATCTAGCTCTAGAGCTGGGAAGTGCGGAGACTAGTTATAATTTGTCCTTGGACAAGAGGCTTCATTCGCACCTCGAGCAAGTATCATTCTTATAACCAGCCCCGGCTAAAGGCTTCATGGTCGGTAAAGCAGAGTTCAGCACAGAGTGAGGGTGTGTTTTGTGTGTATGTATGTGTGTTCCTTACTACTACTACTTATTATGCATTACCAATCTCGTTCCTAGAACCAGGAAGTGGAACAAGCTATAATTTGCCCTTGAACAAGAGGCTTCATTCGCACCTCAAGCAAGTACCACTCTTATAACTTGCCCTGGCAAGAGGCTTTCATTGTTAGTTAACGCAGAATGCAGTAGGAAGGATGTGGAGGGGCCTGAGAATAAACCCATGCTAAAAGTCACTTGACAGCGAATGGCCTGATTCTACTAAAATTCGAACCCACGACCACTCGCTTGTCAAGGCAGACTCGGTAACCTTGCGACTACAGGGCCCCCCACCAAGGGGTTGTTGAACGGGTACGTAGGAGTGTTGGAGAGTACTCCCCCCTGAAGTAAATCTAACGGTAATTCCACAAGGGCTTCCGAAAACGTGGAGCAGGAGAGTTTTTAGTAGGTAGGCGCAAGTTGGTACCTTGCTAATGCTACTCGGCACCGTGGAGGTGTTGTCTATGAAGATTTTTACAAACCTGCATAAAAATTTGAAAAAAGGGTTAGCTTTGATTAGCCGCGTCAGTTTGTCCGGAAAACCGTTCTCGGAAATCTATTCACTAGCAACTGTATCGTATGCTGCACTGAAATCCACGAAAATGTGATGCGTGGGCACGTAGTAATCCCGACAGTTCTAAATGATTCTATAGCTATTCACTCTCGACTGTATCATATGCTGTTCTGAATTCCACGAAAATATGATGCGTGGGAACGATGCACTCCTGACATTTCTAATTGATTATTTGGATAGTGAAAATGTCATCCATCGTAGTACGGGCCCCGTAAAGCCCACCTGATATTGCCCTACGAATTCTCTTGCTGTTGGGATAGACATCGTAAAAAATCTAGAAGTGTACCTTCTAATAATTACGGCAATTGAACCGATCGCCCTTTTTTACAGATGGGACAAACTACACCTTTCGTTCGCTAGTGTTTCGTTTTCCCAAACCCTTGAAATTATCTAGTGAAGTGCTGTTGCTTGTGGCTCTTTACCATTTTTGTAGATTTCTGCCGGGAGTCGGTCCTTTTTGGCGCCTTTATTATTCTTCGGATGGCCTGAAGATTGGTTACATGCTTTTCACTAAGGTTGTTCGTATTCCGATTGGTACCACAAGGAGATAGGAATAGGCGTTGCTGGATAATTAACTACACCTTATGCAGTACTCTATTCAGAAAGACTACAGATTACACTCAGCTCTACAAACATTACATATACGACATTTACAGATTTTGCTCCTATGAGGCAGTACAGTCCAATGAGCGTATGTGAGCGTAACTGAGCGCTTCAACGTTCCCTCAGAGCCACATATGAAAATTGTCCATCCAAAGACAATATGAAAAATGTGTTTAGAACAATTTTTTGGCAGTTTGGCACTAAAACTGGAACATTCTGCTAATGCGTTTAAGAGTGATCATCTTTCAAAAATAAGAATTTTCAAAAACACTTTCGCGAATTTTAACCGGTTTAACTTTTAAAGAAAAAGGACATCTAGAATAAAATAAATGGGCTCTAATATAATAGCTAAACCTTATTTGAAAAAAATTGAAACCCGAGCTTATTTTGAGTGTACTTTCATGTCATTAGCTTGATCGTATCATTTTTACTTAAATGGTTAAAGTATGAAGACATATAAAACACGCAGAAAATGTTACAATCAGTCAAAACACCTTTTACCTCAAAGTAAAACAGAAGGCAAGAGATAAAACAAGCACGTACATTTCGATTAGCTGGAAATTAACGCGTCAGTGCATTTTTTAAATGATCATGCATTAAAATGAAAGGCAACAAAAGCTCAACGAGTTAATCCCTTTTAGTGGTGTAGATCTTTTTATTTTAAACCGTACCTAGAAAATTGTCATCTTACAACGTCAACAAAATCAAAATTCATTTTAGCTGATTTTTATGCAAATTTTATGAACGCCGTAAACTATGATAAATATGTTTTTAAGATTGTGAAAGTTTTTCCTCGCATTTTGCAGCCTCGCAGCATGTTTCCATGCAGTGATTTAAATTTTGGCGGGTCGAAATGGGTAGCATTTTTGCCTGTTCCATTTTACCATTCCTCGTGGCAGTTGGCCTTCATTTTTTTTCTCTGCTCCCCTACTCAATCTGAGGCTTGAAGGCAGCTTCTAGTGATTGTGCTGGTTCGTTTAGCTTCCCATACTTGCGCCACTCCTAGTGGCTGGCAGACTGCCACTCTTGTTCTTGTTTCGGGATCAGAACTGTATTGCTCAAATCGGTAAGAGGCAGCAGAAAGAATGAATACCTGGAGGGCCTTTGGTGCTCATAAGAACTATAACCATTTATCATCCCAGCAAGACTACGTTAACCTTTAAGATTTTGCGGAGCGTCTCCTGTTTTTCTTTCATTCTGTACGACTCCCTGTCTGCTTTAATTTTGTCGTAGATGTCGTTTGACACCTTGATATTACTGCGTGTTGCGCCAGGATACCCAGCGATGTTTTGAGTCAAAGGCAACTTTCCAATTGTTTCTTATTTAGGGATACACCAGTAATAATGGCACATAAACATATACTTGTCCTTATTTTTTATTTTGCTGGAATTATTTATTGATATTAGATCTGAGCAAAAGAAATTTTATTCTATTTAAACTATTATCAAAATAGTAAAAGTAAAATTTCTTTTACTTATATGTGAGATTCTGCTAAGACGCTTCACAATAACCTTTGATTATTATTTAATTTCAGATATCATGTAACTACTTTTTGGAAATACTTTGCTACGATCATACAACTAGGATATTTTACACTATTTTAACCTGATATTCTCTTTACCAATGTTACCAACCACACGAAAAACTGAAAAGTTGGCTACATTGGTAAGGAAAAGTTAATAATATACTGTTTATGAATATGGGAGTTGTTCGCTCCAAACGCTGTGTCTGGAAATTGGCAATACCTTGTGGTGATGAGTGATTTTTATGCCTACAATGAATTTTCGAGATACAATGTAACTCATTGAGAGAAAATTGCAAATTAATTTTTAAAATCGCGAAAAAAAAATATTTTTTGAAATATTTAAAAAAATATATTATATTTGGCATAACTGGGGTTGAAAAATAATATTGTTTTCGGATTTTTTGAGCATTTTTTCTTAAAAACAGAAAAGAATTTTCTTCCTAAATCTAATATTGCAAAAGCAAATAGAAGATTTGACAAAAACGGAGCTTTGTTTTCAACGGAAGATTTAAAACCGTGACGGAAGTTTACATAGGGTACAGGAGGCCCAGCTAGCACCAACTCGTATATCAATTTACGAAAACTATCGTAAGTATCTCCTTACAAACTCGAAATCGTAACTAAAGTTGGATAAAGTGGGATCAAGTTGATTTTTTGTCGTATATAACGATAATGACTGACATGCATACGATTTTCAGCACAAAATCGTAGGGTAGTACGGAGCGACTCGCGCGGAGTCGTAACGCTCAAAATTATTCGTAATCACGTATATCGCCTCCAAAACAGTACGGATATGCCAATTTTGCGCATGAAATACGATTTATTTAGCATGTATATCTGTACGTAATGCTTATTTTTACCTTTTTTATACATATGAAAATGCTAGCTGGCGGGTATTTTCAGCCCATTAAGCGGTAGCCTAAACAATATTCAGGCATTATGTTGAAACTATATTCATTCGAGACAAGATTTTTATACCAGTTGATAGAATAATATTTACTGAATATCAGCGTGTATTTTGGTCTTAATGAAACGTTACTGAATTTGAGTTATAGTCGCGAGAAATGATGAAGTCGCTGCGGCTAAATTGAGCCCATTTTCTATAGTGGTGTTTGTGTTTTTTAAATCCGACGGGCCGAAATAGCCAGCACAGGTATTAAATGCATTTCAAAAACAGATCAAAAGAGAGACCGATGGATAACTTGTCGATATTGCCTATTTACCGGCTCTTTGAAGATAACTAGTTGTGCAGTGACAACAGCTTGCTGCTGGCGCTAGTGTATCATTGAATCGTGCATATACATTAGCACCAGAAACAAGTGGTTGTCACTCAAATATTAGTTATGTCAACACGATAGAATAATTTCAGGAGTAACTGCCTCACACATTGGTAGTAGTGTAAATAGAGCACCATATGCTGAAATTAAAAGCAAAATGCTGCAGATGGCTAGTGAATGAAAATTGATATATATTTACATATCAGAGGGGAATTTTTGTGTTCTTCCGTGATAAAAAGAAGTAGAATTGTTCTGTGACCTCATATTCACAGCTTTTTAGTTGTTAGAATAAATAAACGTGATCATAATTGTGTGTTTTCCAAACCATCATCAAGAGCGGATACGTGTAAGCGATTGCTGCTGGGTTTTTCAGCCTGATTACGTGACAGTGGAAAAACAGTGGTTTTGATGTTTATTGAATAAAATTTAGCAAATTACTTACATTTTTATGAAAATAGTTATAACACATTAAAGCATATGAGTGCTACATTCGTTTCAGTATTGTTATATAGCGGCAAAGTTTTTATTTGGGAAAGCGCAGCAAAAAAAAAGATAATGTATGCCGAATTTAGTAGCGTGCTGGAAATACCCTCCCGTACCCTATTTAGATTTTTTCTCGGTTACTTCGCGTGGAATTACTCATACAATGATTAATAATTTTATAGTTAATCAATGAATTAATAATTAGTAATTAGTAATAGAAAAGTTAAGAAGGTTTCACAAATAATTCTTAAATAAATTTGAATTAAGTTTTCATTTGAGTAAGGCTTTCGCCGGTTTGTTATTGCTTTTTCTTCAAACCCGCATTATGCTAAAATTCTAGATTCTCTTGGTAATATTTCTGGTTGCAGTTGATTTGGTTCAACTTTTTGAATGAGAAAATCCAATTTGAATTCACATGGCAGGCGTGTCA
The DNA here is from genome assembly GCF_943734655.1 of Sabethes cyaneus. Lineage (NCBI taxonomy): Eukaryota > Metazoa > Arthropoda > Insecta > Diptera > Culicidae > Sabethes > Sabethes cyaneus. The sequence goes on along the minus strand of NC_071354.1, from coordinate 105,384,872 downwards.
AAAGGGATAGCGAATATCAGGATAAAAGTCATAATAGATCTTGCATTATGTGTGAAATGGGGTTAAGTATCGGTTTCATTACTTTTATCCCGTCTTGGAATACCCTTTTCAAACTCTCTCTCGTCACTTGGAGGCTATGATGAAGGCATCAAAAAGTTATTCACATCAGTATTTTTTCACACTGGCAAAATCGATAAATCATGACAAAAACGAGGATGGAAATGTCACACTAACATGTGTCTTTCTTTACGCGACTGAAATTTGATACTAGGATCAAACAGAACTGCAATTCATTTTAGCATGAAAGAAAAAGTAAGGTTTGACATTCTCACCGACGAGGAAAGGGTATGATTTTGAACATGAATTGATTTGGACTAGATCAGTGCAATAAATACTCGCCGATTTAGTTTTGGAAACTGAATACATTTCTATATGCATTCTCAGTAACAGCTTAACGCAATCACCTGCTCTTGATGTAAGAAAAATATTAATCATTATTGCAGATCAGAATAACTATAATTTAGTTTTTATATTCACGAATCTACAAGGAAGAACACTCCACTTAATTCTAATCTGCAACAAATATTTCCTTATTTACAGGGTACGTGTATTTTGGTTACCACATGTATCTTGTTGCAGCCTACAATTGTCCACACTGAAGGGCTCACTTAGTTCACTTTAACACTATTAAGACGTTTAATAACGTTGTCACAACTCACAACCTGCTGATTACCTAAACTATTATAGCGGACATAACATGATTCGACAGGATATTACGTTGGTGACTCCGACAATAATCACATCACGGTGAAACAAAAGTAAAGGGATTTACGTATTCTGAAGCGTGATTAAATCAGCAATTATTACTTGTGTCATTTTACTTGATTGAAAGCATAAAGTAGTGAAATTTCTCGTGTAGTGTTTTCACGTTTGCATGGTAAGATAATATCACAAAGATTAATAGATATCAGGGGAAGTTGTGGATAGGCTTGAAAAAGTACGGGGTTAGAAGTTATAACTGTTAGTGAAGTAAATGGTCACAAAAATAAAGTACACTCAAGTCGCTTTTTACGCGCAGGATACATCCCGCGTCTACAGTCAATCTTTTGGACTCGAAGTCGACAGAGTTCAAATCAGGCGAAGAGGCAGACCACTCGTTGGAAGAAATAAAATTGTCCTTCAATGTGTAGCTTTCGCCTGGTGAGACGGTGCAGAATCCTGTTGGAAGCAGTATGATGCATTCTTGTAGTGTTTTTTGACGATAGGAAGCAAATGGTTCTTCAAAATATTATCGATGTAATATTTAGTGTTGATTTTAACACAAGGTCCCGAGCAATATCAGAAAGATGTGCTGCATATATCCGATCATTTTGTTGGTTGTGGGGATTTTGTATCAGAAACATTTTTTCGTCTGAAAATAGAATTTTACAAAGCTTGAGCAGCTGCCGGCGTCTCTCGACTCTTGCAACATTCTACTTTTCAGTTAAACCGTGCCCCCATTGGTTTTTGTATGGAACGTCGAGACACCCATCGGAAACGCTACAGCTTGTTGGTTCAGTGGATATGAATATACCACTCTATCAGCTTGTAAATCTCGCTTTGTATTCGAATTCATAGCACAACATTAACTTCGATAAATTAAAATGAAACGAATGTTTGGCAACGAGAGTTAAAATTTAAAGGCTAATAAAATCAAAATGAAATATATTAAAATTAAATATGGTTACGAGTCACAGAATCACTTCAAACACTAAAATGAAGGTTAAAATTTAATTTGTAAAATTTATTATTTATAATTTTATAATTTTATTAATTCATCACGTTAAAAGATTGGATTTTGCATAACCTCGTCGCGTAAGACAGTTGCACGGCATACCTCGCACTGTCAATCTCCTTTAAGGACAAGGTTGTCAGAGTCCATTTATGGCAGTCAGTATGGCACCGAATATCACCCTTCCCTTCCCTTCTTCCGTGTACTAACATGCTCCCATAGACTCGGGAAACCATCACAAAAAAATAAAATTAGTTCAACTAACCTGCTAGCCGTAACCAGATCTTGCAACTCGAAGCACTAAACATTGCATTCTATAGGTTCTATTACTTTTTGGGGCATAAATTACACTAAATACTGAGATTTCTGCCCAATTAAAATTCATCACTATATTTTCACTTTTTTGCCGTCGATTTTTCTTTATTTTTTTCGGCCGTTCCATGGATCACATCACTCGCGAAACTTAACTTGAAACACAGAAAACTTTAATTTACCATCCGAACAGTTATCTGATAAGATATTATAATGATTTTGCCCAAACTGTTCACTTGAATTGATATGAAAAACTTTACTTTGTTTCGATTGCAATTCCGAATCCGCGACCGTCGTTGTTGATACGTTACCAAGGAAACGGAAGTGATGCCATATTTACGTTGAGCGTGAAATTGGCCAATAATTTTCACTATTAAATTAACGGTCGTGAAGTGTCGAAAATATACTTATAAAATTCTCTGATAATAAAATTCACCGTAAACAACAGGTTATGTGATAGAATTACTGTAGGATCTAGTTCAACAGCAAATATAGATACGCAATTCTACGTTTCATAATTGTTCATAACAGGTTATTACCTACTACTAGCAACTTCGCATAAACTTAGCATAAACAAAACAATAGTGGAAACAAGTACTGAAATCAGTAAAAAAGCAGCTGGCCTCTGACGACCTTCACCTTAACGACATTAATTAGATCGTAACACTAGCCCTGAAATTGTCCTGCACTCTAACAGCAGGCTGCGAAGTCTGTCGAATAAAAATAGAAGCGGAATGTAACATCTAGCCACGCTTTGCTTTGCTTGTGATATTCATAAATATGTCTTGGGTAATACAGACTTTTATAAAAAAAAACTGGTACCTAATCGAGAAAAAATGGCTTCATTAATTCGAACCTAAACCAAGCGAAAAAGTAAAGTATTTTTATTGAATACGAACAGCTAAGAATTTTGATTTCCTCAAGATGAAAATAAATGGTTTCTCTTACAATGCTCATGATCATTCTCGATTAAGAACCAAGCAAAACAAACTCAATTTGTTAGAAAAGAGTCTATTCAATATTAATTCACTAGTAGGCTAATGAAAAACGTAGAAAAGAACAAACATTTAGAAAAGGACAAACGGCATTCAGTACTGGTGGAAACAATGAGAAAGTTTCATTCCGATTGTTCAGAAGCGTTCACTGAATGAAACATATCGATATTGGTGCAAATCCGAGTGCAAAAATTGAAGTTGACAGCCATTGAGTTGTTCCTAATTTAGCATATAAATAGCAAAAAATATATGTATTAGGCCAACAACGTGGTTTTTGTCTTGACCTTTAATGAGGTCAGGCATATGCAATTAATATTTTTTGAAACGGTAGTTCTTTTATGCTTGACGAAAGGACGGTAGAAGAAAGTAATGAATTTTTTAAAGTGTTGGTGAAAGAGCGAAACCGTGAGAGAGAGGGGAGGGGGATATTAGAGGCTACGCTTAACAAGTAGTCGTTGTGACTCCTACCTTTTGTCACGGTGTTCAAAATGCCGTTATTAAAAAATAAAATAGGCCATTTAAACGGAAAATGCCAGTTGGTTTGTATTGCCGTCCAGCCAATTTTAAAAAAAAATCGATCGACGAATTTTTGAGTTACGCCCTTTTGAAGTTTTAAAGGGCAGATTGCTCATATAAATTAAATAAAAATCTTCAATGACACTTCCAAAATGAACGTAAATCACAGCCGGTGTTGATTTTTTATGCAATATATGCCCATTTCCGACCATTTTAAAAGTTTTACGCTGTATTGAAACTAACCGGAAATGTTCCGGATTAAGTTATCGCTGTGGGAAATAGCCAGTATCGAACATGAACAATAACTTGTCATGCGACACCTCAAATTACGCCAGAATTTAAAAACTAAATCACTGACAGTTAGATCAACTACTTAGCGCCACGTTGGTTATATCTGGACAAGTTGCGGGGACTGTTGTCCAATGCAATGTCGACCCGTGCACCTTCCAGCATTGAACAAAAGGTAGGAGTCACAACGACTACTTGTTAAGCGTAGCTACTAATAACCTCCCCTCCCTTTCACCTTTTTCGGCCATTCGTTACTCGATCATTCGCGATTCGGCCTTTCGCGATTCGACCTTCTGTGACTGTTGTTGGCATTCGGCCATTTGGATTTCGACCATTCGTGATTCGGCCATTCGGTACCAGCCCGTTATAATATTGCCGATAGTAGAGTAAAGAACCAGTTTTAAGCAGTCTAGGCGGGTCACTGATTGTTTTACCTTATTACAAGCGATGGGTTGACTAAGTGGGGGATATCAGCATACCAATCTTCTTGCTATCTTTAGTTCTTCAAGCTGTTACCATTGAAAGACACTATTGTTGAGCTAAACTTTTGATTCGCTTTAAAAGTTGGAGCGGTGGAACAAATTTTGATCAGACCGAACATATTTTCACCCGCAAGGTGCTTTTTTAAGCAATCCTGGAATCTGAATTTTTTTACGTCCCTACGAACAGGTTCCGTCAATTCAGAATTTGTTTTCAGTTTTGTTAGAAAATAATAAAACTTTCGGCTAGTAACAAAGCCTTAGATAATAGAAAAAAAGATAGTGAATAATATGGTATGTGACAATTGTGTGCTTGACTTTTAGAGTGGTTGTAATCAGTGCTGAAAATTTGATGGATTCGTTAGTAGCAAGGTGACGATTGCCTTCAGCAGCTGAAAAATGTACGTTTTTGGACAACAATTTTTAATTCATCATATTTCTTGTCGGAAACCCAGTAAATTGTGTTTGTGTGAATCAAATGTATGGTTAAGTGATTTGTGAAGATTATCCTATCAAAAGATTTTGAAAATATGAATAAAAAAGGGCATTTTCGGCTCATTTATGTTCAACTGATTAAAATAGGTAACACTGCTTAACTCGTTCCTTACCCTAATTAATTCTTGTCCAGCATAGACTTAAATAAACAGGTGTTTTTAGATGCACTCATGAATGCTTTGTTAGAAATACGTGAAGCATGGTGCTACAGTAAAGTTGCTGACAAACAGTGTATTCAAACGTAACGTAATCAAATTCGTGACCTAGGAGTAAATCTTGACTAGGCACTCCCCTTTCGTTTGCATCATGGAGGAGACTATCCCGAAGGTCAATAGGCAACTAGGATGTATGTATGTTTAAATTTACTGATGAGTTCCAGGATCCTTATTGTTTTCGTTCATTCTTCGCATAGCACTCCGGACCAACCCGTCGGCCTTACTTCCGCATGAGCGATGAAGCTAATTGTTGAGACTTCAAAGGCTCGAAAAGAAGCATATTACGTTACTAAGGTCTTGATTGGGTAAATAGATTATCCAAGGATAACGTATGCATAAAAAATGGACTTTTTTCGGATGGTGACAAAAAAAAACTAAGACACCTAATTGAGTTTGGTAAATTTCCCATGGAAGATAATTATATTGGCTTACTTTCAAAAAATTCTACGCCCTTGCGAGCGGCCTTTCAGCAGTTAACCGGAACATTCACCATGACGGAACATGTATATGTTACGTCGTTCATCAAGAAATACCATAAGGACGAAGACGCGGTGTTCTAGCCGGATCTGGCGTCGGCCCACTGCTCGAAGCGATCGTTGGAGGTAGGGCTGTCCTGCACTGAGTGCACCTATTTTGCTTATACGCAGACAGCGCTCTTGGTACACTACCCAATGTGAACTGAGAGTGCGCCGTAAATACATAAGATACTCTATAAATGTCCCTTATATAACATTTTAGAATTTTGCTTGGTTGAGGTGTTACAGTTAAATAAGCAAAATAGGTGCACTGCGTGCAGGACAGCCCTACCTCCAACGATCGCTTCGAGTAGTGGGCCGACGCCAGATCCGGCTAGAACACCGCGTCTTCGTCCTTATGGTATTTCTTGATGAACGACGTAACTTCCGGCAGGCTCTTCGTACTATAAATTTCTCCGTTCACGGCCAGTCCGGAGCGAAAGAAGAGCGGCTTTGATATCCTCTTCTCGCTGATTGTCAGCCACAGCAGCTGCTTCTTGGGGAACTTGGTGTGCGAAATGAACTTCACCTCGGAGCTCACTTCCTTCGTGGGGGAAGTAAAATACGAATTGCCCTACCAGTCGTTGCCATCCAGGGCGAGATAGGCCTCGTCGTCTTATTCAGCCGCTGCCGCTGCGTTATTACCTGCAGGTCCGAGACCAGTGGACGCGACTGGCGCTTCCTGACATGTATGTCCATGTGCGACAGGTACTTTTTCACTGTTTGGCCGGTTCAACCGACCTTCCGGCCAAGCGCACGCAGCTATGTAGCCGCTTTTCCCTCGGTCTTCATCTTCAGCATTCTTTGGAGCTTCTTGTTGCTCAGGGTCGTCGGCCGTCCGGAACCGGGCTTTCTTTCGCTGCTCTAATTGCCAAGATATTGTAGATTCTGGAATGGGCGTATCCAGCGTCCACAAAGTGCCGCACGATGTCCGTCTTCGACGTGGCGGGGTACCGTTCTTTGAACGCGCACACTTCTGAACGGAGTAGCTTCACTGTTTTCACCATCACGGTTAGAGTTCAACTGACAGAGCTGTAGAATTTTTTTGCAAGTAAGCTAATATAATAACCTTCCATGGGAATTTTATCAAACTCAATTAGCTGTCTTAGTTTTTTTTATCACCATCCGAAAAAAGTCCATTGTTTAATGCATACGTTACTGGAATAATTGAAAGCTCTAAGCCCCTGAACGAGCTTTTCTAATGAAGAACGTCATCTGGTATGGGGTACAGCGACTTAAAAATTTGAGGTCGAACTTCTAGATGTCCTTTTTCTTCAAAATAAAAAAGGGAATATTCGCACCATAAGTTTTTTCGGAAGTTTTCGCAATTGTTGTTTTTGAAAGATGATAACTTTTGAACGCATGGTCAGAATGTTGTGATATTATTTCTGTTATCTGTTCTGAACATATTTTTTATATTGTCAATTCAAGACAAATTTCGTATGTGGCTCTGAAGCTCCAAAAGTGAAGGCCGTCTAAAGACGGTCTTACCCGTTGCAGGGTTGACCCAATAAGATACAGAGCAGCTCAGTTCAACATCCACTATGAGTGTTTTATTTTGGCATATTCATCGACACTTTTAAGAGGAGATAAACGACCAAAATTTTTGGAACTACACAATTTTTTATTTTAGGTTTCGATGCTGTAGACTTTTCCCCCTATTTTAATACTAATTTTGTAATGATTCGACCACGGGAAGTGAATGAACAACGATCGTATACATAAGTATCAAAAACCATTCGCAATGCCGCCTATAAAGTGCTTTCTTAGATCATCATTCTCCGTCTATCGCCGGTTATCAAGCCGGTTTTGTGAACACGCACAAATCTTTGTGATGCGACAGATACTGCAAAAGTGTAAGAAAAAGAATCCTTCCCGTGCCCCAGCTGACGATTATATACACCTGCGAACTGAATTAACAGAGTAACAGACGAATATTAGTATTCCTGTGACGTTATAATGAAAGGAACAGAGATTATCAGAGTATGAAATCAATGTATTTTTTTTAATGCTAAAATAATTTGTTTTCGTTTTTGTAAACTAATATTTGCATTGAGTAACTTTTATAAAATAAAAAACAGGCGCATTGCTTATAAACGACTGCGCAGGATGCCCATAAATCGATAATTTCATTGGAATTAATACTGTTTCAATGCAGAGATGGCTGTCCCAACGAGATCTGCAATATCCTGTCAAACACACTCACGTGTTCAGAAGCCGATAGGAAACCTGTTTGCGATTACGGGAATATAATTTACATTGTTAACATTGCTAATTATGTAATATTTTCGCTACATTAAATTCGGCGGGCGGAATAATTATACAGCATAGCACAAATGATGACGATGACGCGATGACGACCATAATGATACGAGAGGGACGAAGGTCGATGTAAGCTCTCTGCCGTAACGAAATATGCAAACGTAATTTAGCAAGTTGGTGGTACTGACCGTACCGCTTTCCATCCTCTGAACGTGTCTATTGGAATGAGTTGCAGGACACTAAATAATGCTGTTACGGTACAGTGGTATAGACCACGCGCGTATCATCTCAGCTCGTTATGGAAAAACATTTGCCGATTTGCACTCTGCTTCCGTAGATACCTAAACTAACATATATTATAGTAGAAGCGAGATACAAACTCACACTTGACGTTAACTAACTATCATTAAAAGTGAATAAAGATTATCCTTTTCACGAAGGCTGAAGAGGAATAAGTTCATTGTAATGATTTTGCTGCAGTATGCTTCCATCACTCATGAATGAAATTGCATACTGCATCAAATTCTTTGTGATATTGCATTTGATACAGAGTTGTAATTGCAAATGTAATTCGACTGGGTACACTCCAGGTTGATATGGTTTATCTATATCTAGTCTAAATTACGAAGAAAATAAAACAACTTTTTTCGATCTATTGGACCGTTGAGTTGGACCCGAGAGCAATACGAATATCCTATCCTTATCCTTCCTTGGGTAGAAAACTACTCAAATCAAAACTTCATTTAATATATCGCGAAAAGTTTTGAACCAATCTGAATTAAATTTTCCGATTTTCGGTTTTTCTTTTTTTTTTTGTTTTGTTGGTAGTAGCGTGGCAAAGACTTTTATAACTTTTGAGGTTTGTAAATGAAACGCAACCAGAGAAAAAAGAAAAAGAAGACAAAATTTTATTTTTTCACCCATCTTTTCTTCTTTTTTTCGTTTTTCTCAAGCTGTATTTCGTTTACAAACCTCAAAAGTTATATAAGTCATTGCCAAACTACTTCCAACAAAAAAAAGTTTGTTTCAATACGTTGTATAGTTTCTGAGAAAAAGGTACATAAAGTATGAAAATCATGCTTTTCCAGGAGCAGCGTTTTATACCGCCGAAGTTGTTCCACGCCCCACTGGAATGCTTATGTGTATGATCGTTTTTCGGCCACTTCCCGTGGTCGGATCATTACAAATTTAGTATCAAAATAACCGGTAAAGACTGCAGATCAAAATCTGAAATAAAAAAATCATGATTTTTTCAAAATTTTTAGTCGTTTATGTCCCCTTAAGATAGAGCAATACTTAGTTCAACAATCTTATGGATAATAATCGACTCTATAAATGTCCCATACATAACATTTTCGAAACCAAAATAGGTCCACTGAGTGCAGGACAGCCCTGTTTGTAGGAATCACTTAACTATAATAAAACTAAATAAGTTAACACTTTAAAGTGAATTAAATGACCCTTACAAATATTTACGCACGCTAGGAGAGAAAATATTGCACGCAGTACGTTCTTATGAATTTTACTGTTAAATGAGGATTTTGAAGAATAAGGAACAGATATTTAAAAATAGAGTCAACTTAATTATAGATGTTCCTGAGAAATAAAAAATAATTATTGTTGCAGTACAAAGGCCAAGTCACACGGCTAGGTGGATTAATTCGGGTTTTCTAATTTCTTCCGTTTTATCAACGACGGACGTGGCTAGAGGGTGTTGCCTGTAGCAACTTAGCAACGAAAACTAATAATGAAATGATGTGCTGAAAACTGTAGTGAATTTATGAAAATTGTTCTAATATACGTAGAAATTCCAGGAGTTACTTGCAAAATTAAATCTTTTGCTGAAAACTACACGAAAGGCACATCTTTTGTGGTTCGAATGGTATGCGAACCATAAAAATATATTGATAATTGGGTGAGCTATAAGCGTTTTACTGTTAATGCCATACATGTTAATAGCAAACCAAAGCCTAGGTGCTACTTGACCTTCTCTTTTTATACGACATACTTCGCAGCCAGCTGTTAGAGTACAGGACAATTCCAGGGCCAGTTGCTACGATCCTATTGACACTAACAGCCTCTCCCAGCCGAGATTCGAACATACGACGACTGGCTTATTAGGCCAGCGTCATACCTCGAAGCCAACAGGAAGGTGTACATGTTAATACTGATATAAAATATTAATACGGATTGATAGTGTTCTAATAATAGTTGGTATCACTGTTAGGGAAGACTATGTTGCATACAGTTTATGTGTTTCCACAACAGTGCAAAGTGCCTTTTGTTTAGATTGCTCATGTTTCAAAAAGTTTTATTTTGCTTGTAATTTTACATGAAAAATTGGATGTTGTTTATTTCAAAACGCTGTATCTCGGAATTGGCTAAGAATACCTCGGGGTGATGAGCGTTTCTTAAGTAAAAAAGTCCGAGGAACACGATGGTGTTAAAATATTCGAGATTAAATTGTCTTCATTGAAAGAAAAATGCAAATTTAGTTTTCAAATCAAAAATAACAATATTTGGCAGCACTGTTGCTAAAAACTGATATCTTTTTCGGATTCCTTAGATAATTTCCCTTGAAAATGCAGGAGAAAGTTTGTTTCTGAACCTAATATCTTCGGAGATATAAGCAAAAGAATTTGGCAAAAATGGGGCTATTTATTAAAAAGAGGGGGACTCCCATTAACCGAGGGGGGTCCAATCGGCACTAAACTTGGGATTTGTGCTTCCCCCAAAACGAACAATCTGACCAATCTAGTGTCGCGATGCATGCTACCAGTCATCAGTATAAAATAAACTGGAACAGTGCTAAACTAATAAAACCAGTGAGGAAGTCATCACATTTGAACACTTGGGAGTCGCTGCATATCACCACAGCTGAGCAATGTTTGATGAATGAAGACGATGCTCCGATAGTATCGCCCCTCTAACAAAGCTTATGTTGTAATTACTCTCTTATCAAAATCAGTTGGACCTAGCCCCGATGATGGGTAACATCTACCCGAAACCGGTTGGCGAATAAGGTAAATGCTCATTTTTATTTTATTAGAACAATAAGTGATAGTGTCCAGTATACACATTATATTATTAATCTGACCAAATTTGGTTGAAATCCGTGAAGGTCGATTACTGGTGACTCGTACACTTCGCGTGGAATGACCCATATTGATGGTGCCATAATGCAAAGTGATAAAACATAACGATCCGCGAATCGAAACAAGCCATAATCGGAGCTAATTATAACCGGATTCGAACCCACTTCTCCTCCCAGGCTATGTGAATCGCCGGAACCGGATCCCCCAACTTGGGTAAAGAGGTAAACGGTCCCTTACCGAATTTTTCGTTCTTTAACCTTCATGCCTTGTCCCATTCGATTCAGATACTATCAAAACCTTTGTTTCATTACTTCCTTCTACCGTTCCTTCCGCGTCTCGTAGTTTGTAAAAAACTACTGTTTTTAAAAACAAAGATAACATTGTGTTCTTCCTAAACTATAAAAATTATTATTTGTTGTTCTCGCTTATAATAAAGTCATGAATAAAGAAAAGGAAAATAGGCTGAATTTAGAAGCAGATCACTAGACACAATCGCGGACAAGAACCAACACTTATAGCTCTTACAAAATGTCAAAAATAAAACAAATTATTTTCAACTTACACGTCGACCGGTTTCAGGCATCATATGCCCATCTTCAGGACGAGAGCAGTTTGTTTGTTGGAAGCAGATTTAAAATACTTTCGGGGGGCTCCGTAACCGCAAGGTTACCGAGTCTGCTTTGACAAGCGAGTGGTCGTGGGTAGAATCAAGCCATTCGATGTCAAATGACTTTAGCATGGGTTTATTCTCAGGTCCCTCATTTACTCTTCCTTCATGCTGAGTTCTACATATTTACCCACTGAAGCCTCATCCTTGACAGTGCAAAAGTCCCTCCTATAGTTAAGTGTACTGGTCAGAGGAACAAAGGAGTCCGCGCCAGGGACGGCTATAATATGGGATAGTGCTGGTAGCGAGGAATAAGTGGGTAAAGTAGATCAAGCTTTGAAGGAAGGGTAAACCCCAATACACACAAGCACGCATAAAATTTAATAACCATATCGCTCACTCAATAGCGATTATAGCAAAAAGAAATGCAATGCACCCGGGCAATATTACAATAGATCAATTATACTGGTCGCAGTAATGAGTCCACACATGGAAAAAAATACTTTCCCGCGCCCTGTGTACACTACGATCATGAATTTAAAAGAAAATCGACTTTTCGAAGTTTTTAACTTTAAGTTAAGTTTTGTAGTGAAGTTTTTAACTGTATATAACCCCTTAATAGGGGTCAGTCCCGGCTAGGGCTGTCGGTATTGGGCTCTTTTGGTGAAAACCGGTATTTCGGTATTGGCGTAGAAAATACCGGTAGTACCGGTAAAATACCGGTATTGACAGATTATTCAGAATCACTAGGAATGTTGATGTTTTTCAGTAAATTTCTTTATTTTCAAACTCTAGCTTCAGTATTATTGCTTAGCAAAGTAGAATTTAAGCAGATATAGTACGCTTAGCGATTTATTTCTCTTGCTAGAACGGATTTCTTTGCCAACACTTATAACAATTGAAAAAACTTCCGCTTTCATCGAAGTCTAATGAACGGCTCTAAGCGCATCAGAAATTTTCCTTTCATTTCTTCAAATTTATAGTAGGGAAACACACGCTTAACTATTTACGAATATCCCGGGATTGTAGCTTCCACTATAATGAATGCCTCGGTTTCCAACAATCTCTTCACGAATTTTTCCTCCATCCCCAAACCGGAACCCTTGACAGCATCATCCTCTTAAGCATCGTTCACAAGTACATTCTGTTCAATCAAAGTATCACTCGAAAGACTTGAAAAGTATTCCAAATTTAGTACTGGCAAATTCTTAAATGGCACGATTGCTCAAAAAGCGCAAAGATCCCTGTATTCTAATCACGACCCGGAATCGTCGAAACAAATAAATGACTTTCTCGTACCTTCGCTTCATACATGAAGTCCCTTGTTTCATTTGTTGAACAGAACGTTTCAAGCAAACTTCAGCTGAAGTTAGTGACTGTAACCAATGACGACGACTGGCAGTAGGTTAATTATAAAATGTATTGTAAGAAATATTACTCAAATTCTATTCAATTGCATTCAAAGTTGTCAAAGTTCAAAGTTCAAAGTCTAGTGAATATTTGATAAAAGAATACAAATAAAACTTTAAAACCGGTCGTCATGGTGAAGTGAAAATCGTTTCATGGTGCCTGATTGAAGTTTTGAAACGAATCAACGTTGCTGCAGTTGAAACTGAAGTTTCATTGCTTCATTGTTGAGTGACTATTGTATTTACTATTGTGAGCGACGTTGCCGAGCCCTGATCTTGTTTCCTAAATTCATTATTTGAAACGTAGAATAATTTGGTGGCTTCTAAATATCAAGTTGTTCAAAAATAAATTGAAACGTGACGTCTGGCCTGGCTTATACCATGAAACATTCAGCAAAGATGCTGTACTGTGCCTTAAACGGGTTCAAGAGGTATAATTATTTGATGCACAGTTTCACCCTCTTCATTGCTAGTAGTCGAAGAATCTCGTCAGCATTAACACGAAGTTGTTTTTCTATGAGTTTTACAATCTTCTATCCAACTTAGTTCTTCGTTGAATAAGGAAACTAAAAAAAAACTAGGATATTAGAAAATACCGGAAATACCGGATTTTTGCCTTTCCAAAACCGGTATTTCGGTATCCAAAAATTGGCCGGTATTACCGGTTTCGGTACTACCGGTTAGACAGCCCTAGTCCCGGCGTAGTGGTTAGCATTCACGCCTCTCACGCCGAGGAGCCGGGTTCAAATCCCAACCCCGCAGATTTCACGAATGACCTAAGCTGGTTAAAATGACTATAATCAAAAACAAAAAAAGCCCTTAATGTTTTCGATTCCAACACCTCATTGTTTCGCCATTCACCAGTTTTGCACAACTCAATTTTCTTTCCATTCTGCATTCTTCCAACATTAAATTCTAACGATGTGCTAAGAAGCGTACGCTAACTGAAATTAAGCCACTGAATTATGCTACTGCATATCTTGTTCAAACAACTCGAATTCCTCTCGTCTTTCTGCGTTTCAACAAAACAACACCACTCAAATGTTTTACAGCTCACAGATTGGTTGTTTAGTACTCGTTATTTTGAAACTAACATCGTCCCGTGGGATTAGAAGAGGATTACAACGAGCAATACTTGCGAACATATAGAACGAATTGGTTTCGAATAGGCCTTCGTCAGTTTCAACGCGAATATCGTGGCAACAGAGAAGAAATTCGTAATTACGGACTCCCTTTACGACCGATAAAGGAGTATAGTTGGGCGCAAACTGATACTCGATCGTTCCGCATACGTTACCAATCGGATTATGCTGTGCTCAGTGGAAGTTCTATTCCGAAGGTGATTTTGGCATCATTTAACTGTAACAGCTTGTTGGTTATCTACACAAGATTTTCGTGCCAAATGTGGAACGGTAGTATTGATTCAATCCGAATCCGGTTGGATGTAGGAATAGAACCGATTCATTCACACACGACAGAAAAGGTTCATTCCGATAAACCAAAGCAAATTTTCATCTGGTTCGTTTCTGCGACCTTTCATGGAGGCTACGAATACCATCTGCAACCGAAAATAAATTGATGGACAGAGACAGGGAAATATTTGAATGTCGCAGAGGATGGAGTAATGCAAATTTCGACAACGGTTGAATATTTATGAAACAACATATCAAACATCCGTTTTGTTTATGACGGCCGATTCCGCACTCAGCTTTTAATTACAGCTTTATATGTGCACTATAACTTCTCGTTCGCTATGTTCAGAACAAATAAAATAAATATGGGTCATTCTATCCAAAGTGATGATAGCTGTTGATAGTCGGCCATCACATTTGATTTTCACATCAAAATTTCTTTACTTTTACGAGGATTCACTTACTCCCTGCCCTTGATACCATTACTTTTTCATATATTTTTTTATTACATTATTTTTCACCTGTGAAAAAAGTAAAATATGTTCAACTAACTCTAAATATTTCTACTGAGTAAATCGAAAAGCAGCCTATTACGCACCTTTTTGCCAATTTCAGGAGTTTAATCGTTTTCACTCAATTTCCAGATTGTCAATATCTGTTCTTCTCGCGTGGCTCAAACATTTATAGCCTTCTTTATATATTTATTATTGATAATAATGATAATTATAAATCCTCCATCAGCAAGGGACATTAGAGCTTAATATGCCAAATTAATTTTTCAGTTTAGAAAAAGCAGCGGAAAATAGTTTAGCATAAAATTTTTCACCATAAAGGCACCACCTCTTATATTTTTTCCTCATTTACAGGGTGTTAGGTAACTCGATGCAAATATTGAGGACCACATTTGACGAAAAAAAAATCCTTCTACACATATGTTCAAATCTCAAAAGTACATGTTTTTCTGACAGTAGGTAAACATAATTAGTGTATCAACAAGTTACACACGATAACTAATTGTATAAAATGGCAAACGGGATTAAATATACGAGTCGCAATGAAGGCGGCATTTCAGAGCACCCTAGGCAAGTTGGACCTTTTAAAAATAAAGTGTTTCAGCACAAAGCTTCTAATCGTTATATATTCTTTAGATGTACTACAGAACATTTTCAGTTCAATTACATAATATTTATATCGGCAAAACTTTAAAAGAAAAAGATAAAGGGCCAAACAAAGGGGATCCAAAAAGTCTCTTAACATGACTTATGTGGCAGTAAACAGTTTGGGCCCATTCTGGCCGACACATGGCCAGAATTCTGTCGCATTGTGTATGGTAGAACAAATAAATTACAATCGTATTTCCGAACTATTAAAAAATGGTTAATCATAAATTACGTCTCGCAAGATTTGGATACAGCTACATGTTCAACTACATTGTGTTACAATCCTGCATTACCGCGTAATTGCTCACGACTTGTGTTTTATATCCATTACTAGCAGACCTGACAAACTTCGTATTGCCACAAATGAAACTGTGTTGTACATAAATCATGAATCTCCGATGATCTTTATCACAATTTCGAGTTTTGCAAGTTTCTGAGGAGTTCAACCTTAGATGATTCATTTTGGCAGTTACGTAACTATGAAAGCATCCCAGGTAACCAATAACCATCACCAATGCTATTCAAATGCAAGCCAATAAGTATTATTAAGTCGCCTTAAAAATTCTATTTTGGCAAAATATACAGCAACTTTACTGCTAACCTTCTTATAGTGTTGGCAATCCTAATTTGCAGCTAATTACCGACACGAAGAATTTGGATAGAATTTTGGATGCCAATTTACAACACCTATGCAGTCAAAAAGCTAATATACAGCAACGTGCAGCATAAAATGCCAGATATGCTGATTGCCTGCTTATGTTAATGCTTATTAGTTACCTGGGATGGGTAGTTTGATATACAAATTTGAATTATGACCCCTCCTCCCTTCAAGAGGGTGGCTCCCATACTAATGAAATACAAATTTCCTCTTATCTCGGGAACTAATCAAGGAAATGGAACCAAATTTGGCATGTGGGGGTTTTTGGAGGCAAGAATTTATTTTTAATGAATTACGACCCCTCCCCTGTTTAGGAGGAGAGGCTCCCATACAAATGAAATACAAATTTGCTACTCTATTGTGAGGAAAAATTCCAGATTTGTATATTAAACCACCCTTGCTTTCATAATTACGTACTGCCAAAATCAATCATCTAAAGTTGAGTTCCTCAGAAACTTGCAAAGCTCGAGATTGTAACAAAGGTCATCCAAGATTCACGATTTATGTACAACACAGTTTAATTTGTGGCAATACGAAGTTTGTCGGGTCGGCTAGTCTATTATAAAAGTGAACGTATATTTGTAAATTCTGCCATAACTTCAGAACGCTCTGACCGTTTTGCACTTAACTTGGCAGTTGGCACACTTGTTTTGTGACATAAGGGAATCAGCACTGGGGGGCTGACAAAAACGGGGTGGTCTATATCAAGGGACGGAGTCTGAATAAGTAAAAGGGGATGCGTTTCTCTGGCATTTAGACCATTTGCAGTTGCGCAAGAGGTTGGGCGACAAAAATGCCAGACAGCGGTGTAGTGAAGAGTGGCCACCGATGAGGAATATTTGAACAAAGGCTTTGTTTCTCTTCCGTTATAGGAATTTTTAGAAAGCAAATCGGTGCATAATTATCTATGTGTCAGAATGGGAGTCGAGCGGATGAGACTTAACAGGGGAGAGGGAAAACAAGGAACGTGAGTATGTTTGTATGTTCTGCCATAACTCCGGAACACCTGGACGGTTATAGATGATTCTTCATCAAACTTGGCATACACGATTTTTGACGTAAAAGAATCAGCGCAGAGCGGTTTACAAAAGAAGAAGACGGTTTCTTGCAAGGAGGAAGGAAGGTTTAAATAGTTAAAGGAGTGAAGAAAAAGGGTTTTGTTTCTTGCATTATGAGAATTTTCTTATAACAGATGTACAAGTGGCTGAGAGACCAAGGGGCCCCGAGTAATATTGGGCAATCTGCTAGTTTATTTATAAGTATTCGGTATTGATAGACATATTTTCTAAACAGTAATTTTTGTTAATATTTTGCTTTGTGATTCAAATACTTATACACTAATTTTGTTTAAAAATAGGCCTCTGGAGAACTGTTACAGCGAATAAAAATTGAAGTTTTGTTTAGAGTTGTATATTTGTTTGGTAAAATTCTTAGGTGTCCGGTACTAGGAGATCTTATCCCATTCGAAATTATAACGGCGCTTCGCCGGTTGAATTTTTTACTAGTTATTACTATATTCTTATAATGGTACACTTCTCCTGAAATATACATATTGCCTGTAGATATAACATTGACGCTGTCTAACCGGTAGTACCGGTAGTACCGAAATCGGGAATACCGGCCAATTTTTGAATACCGTCATCCGGGGCGAGATTGTGCCAAAAAAGCATATGTTTTTGTTCTTTAGCTCAGTATACACACAATTTAGGAACTAAGTTGATTTCAAACCTGTCAATATATACTAAATTATTCAATTAACAACTACCGTAGAGATGGTTTAGTTACAATGAAAGCTAATTTTATTGGAAGCGCTTGAACTTTGGCACAATCTCACCCCTTCTAGGGGGTGACATTGTGCCAAAAACATAAAGTTAAGCTAAAAACTTAAACAGTGAACATTAGCTTGTTTATAAACAATACACATAAATATCAGTATAAAGTAGTTCATATGGGGCCGTCCATGAACTAGGTGGACTATTAGGGGCAGGAGGTCGGCCAAAAACAACGCATCATACAAAAAGTATGTACGAAAATAACCCGGGGAGGTCTGAAATAACTAAAAATGAGTTAGTAGTCAATGGACAGCCTTTATACAGCCAGTAGCGTTTCTAGGGTTAATAGGGGGGAGATATATGAAGGGGTGTGTTCTAAGGGGGCATACTTATTTGATCATAAATAAAAGTAACCATTACTTCGTTCGAGAACCCGCGGCCGCAGAACATGTGGCCCATCCCACCCCCCTTCCCCCTCCTTAAAACTGGCAGTTTATACACGGTATAATATATTCGTCTTATATTAGAGTGTTTATTCAAAGCATCTGAAATTTCCAGAGAAAAAGTAAAAGTTAGTTTAAATAATTTAGCAGACCTATGATGCTGTTTGCTCCAAAATGGATGATGCAATCTAATCTGTCAAAATTTTGTGCTCAATTGTAAAGAATGTGAGTGTACTGGTGTATGCTGACGTATTTTTGTTGTATATGTGAAATCCACAAAATGGATCGATCATTATGGCTTGGCACAATCTCACTCCCATGAAGCTCGAAAAGTACAAAGTTTCGAAAAATATTATTTTCGTAATCAAAAGTTATCCAACGCATAATAACTTTTCAATACATTGTAAATGATTAGTTTATATACCTTCAAAATAGCAAGTTGATGCGATTTCTTGTTTGGGTTGGTTAATGCGGGACATTTTTTACAAACGTTATTTCCGAGTATTTTTGATCACCAACTTTGAAACCCTGTTTAGGCTAAAGAGTTTGCTAATATTATCTGTGTTCCATTCTAAGTTATGAATAAATATGTTATGTTCATCATCATTTTGAATTTAGGTCACCAGTATCTACAGATATAATAAATTTTCACAAATAAACATTTTTGGTTTTTGGCACAATCTCACCCCCGTGGCACAATGTCACCCCGGATGGCGGTACCGAAATACCAGTTTTGAAAAGGCAGGAAACCGGTATTTTCGGTAGGTATGTTTCTTCTTTTGGCATTTCTTTAAAACTTTGCTTAAAAAATATCTGATGCAATATTGGAAAGTAATAAGATTAGTAAATTCTACAACAAATAGCTTACTATTAATTGTTATTTATTATTCATTTTTAAAAAGTCATTCGATTAAACTGAGCGTAGCTAACTCTCGACATTTAATGCTGAAGAGGATTTTTAATGTGCAAGGACTATCCAAAACATTGAATTAAAAGGTAATGTGAAATATAGCTAGCGTTCAAATAATTGAAGCTTTTGAGCTTGTTTAAGCAGCTCTGGAATTATCTACGCTGCCAAGTTGGGTTATTGCAACAGACAGACGTTGCACGTAAGTAGTGCGTTAATTCATGTTTGAACATTTTGTTATTTAAAGCTCAGATATTGCTGAATTATTCGAAGCTCCCAAAGAACGAACCGAGGAAAAATAATCGGAATAGGGTAGACGCACCATTAGTGGTGGTAGTACCAGTAGTGGTGGAAACTCGAAATATTCCATTATTTTTGCAGATTTTGGTACAAGTTTGATATTCATCAAATAATACTGTTACTTGGTAGTTCGATACTTATCAAACTTGTTCCAAAATCTGCAAAAATAATGGAATAATTCAAGTTTCCACCACTACTGGTGCGTCTACCATACAGGAATCTTTTCGCCATCTTGAACGATTTTGCCATCAAAGCATTTCTAAGTAAAGACTTTATCGAGTTTGGAAGTCTTCAAGAGCTACGTTGATTAGTCAAGCTGACACAATCTTAAAGCGGTTAATTGTGACTGCGACCAGGGGCGGACTGCAAAAATTCGTCGTTACACAAAATGAGACTTTCCAAAAATTTTATTTCAGGTAAACTCTTTCTACGACTCACGAATGTTCAATTGCTGGGGCCCCATGATTTATGAAATCAACCGATTTGATGATTGAAAATTTAGCTTCAAATGGAACTGTTGTCCCGAAATTTAAACCAAAATTTCTATTTCAATTAAACTTTTTCTACGACTCACGAATGTTCAATTGCTGGGGCCCATGATTTATGAAATCATCCGATATGATGATTGAGAATTCAGCTTCTAATGGGACTGTTGGGTCTGAATTTTAAGCCAAAAGTTCTATTTAAATTAAACTTTTTCTACGACTCACGAATGTTCAATTGCTGGGCCCATGGTTTGGTAAGTCCCAATTTCCCAATTAAATGGCCTAAATGCTTCTTTCCCTGCTTTACTGTTGATTTCGGTGATATCGACGTCATCCGCAAGATCAAGAAAAAGAGGTCTCATCCGCTATTCTAACCCATAATTTTTACTCATCCCGCGTCACACGAATCAACGTAACTAGTTGTGTAGGAAAACCATGTCCTAGCGTTAATTGCCACAGCTCATTTCGTTTGACTGAAACGTATGTCGCTTTAAAATCCACAAAAAGATGATGAGTATGCTAGTTGTACTCCCGAAACTCGTCAGTTACTAGACGCAGGGAAAATATCTGATCCATCGTGGAGCGACCCTTATGAAAACCAGCTTAGTACTCGCCGACGAAGAACTCCGCTAACGGTCTCAGTCTACAACACAGGATAGGGAGAGCACCTTATAAGCAGAATTGAGCAATGTAATCCCTCGAAAGTTTTTACTCTCGAGTCGATGTCCGTTTTTAAAATCATGAGAAATGAGACCAATCAACCATTCCTCCGATATTTATTTACCACCCATATCTTAACAATTATGCGGCGAATTGTTTCGTACAGCTGCTCGCTCCCCACTTTTAAAAGTTCAGCCAAGGTACCATCCTTTTCAGCAATCTTACCGTTTTTCAGCTCACTGATTGCCTTCATAACCTCCCCCTGTGTTGGTGGCTCCACAGCTTGGCCGTCGCTCACAATTCTTATCCTGTACCTGTTGATCTTCGTGTTTACTTCTCTATTCAACAGCGTCTAGAAATACTCTTCCACCTGGCTGTTACCGTCATTTTGTCAGTAAGCAGGTTGCCAGCACTATCATTGCACATCACAGGCATGGCAAAATTCTTGCATCTGACCGTTTTGTAGAAACTCCGTGTGTTGTTGCTGGCGAACCTCTCCTCTGGACCGGCGAGCACGTGTTCTTCGTACTGGCGTTTTTTAGACGGTGGGTTCTTTTTTCCACAGCTCTACCAGGACGAACCAAAAAGATTCGCAGAAAGAGTCTCTAGGATTCCACGCATTGAAATCGTGTGAAAGAATTCTGCAGAAGATTCGCACAGAATATCTTGCTTATAGAAGCAGGATTCTTATAGGAGAATCTAAGAGTTAAAATCCAGGGATAGTTATAACTCGGTACGGGAATCGCCTGCACTATGAAATAAGAATCCTCTGGATTCTAAAAGCAGGAATCCTGGTCTCTCAAAGTAAACTCAAAACTCAAAGTAGCGAAGATTGAGTTGAAGAAAAATGCGTCCAAACTAAAGTACCGTGAACCACTAACATGACACACACGCTAAAAGATGGTGCACGATCGAGTGAGTTCGTTTTGTTTCGATCGTGCATCGAGCCGCTATGCTGCTCGTTCTCCCCGTACTCGACACTCGACAATGACTGAGTCGAGTCAAGTTGCACGACATGACTTACAAAATAGAGCCCATAATTATTCGATTTACTATCCTTGTAACGCTGATGTCTCTTGGGTAGATGCCGTTTTTTATGTTAATTTACTGTCATGAGAATATTGCAGACTGGGCCCGGTGGGCCCTTTGACTCCCAGTCCGCCCCTGACTGCGACTAATGGGATTGATAACGTTGAAAAGACAGTACCTGCGAATAGTGATAAAGAAGTTGACGCTTAACTTAAGGACTTAACAGGAACGCAAAGCACTCATTCTACCATCAGTGAATGCAGCATAAGCTCTGAGATCTTTGAAAACGTTCAATGACATTAAATGCACTTCGAACCATTCATCGCTTTTCGACGGGAGCGGAAAGAGCTTGTTCAAGAAATCTTTTCTGGTATGAGGAATGAATCGCTAAGCATGTTGTGTTTGGTGAAATTCTCTTTGCTAAGTAGATATTTTGAAATTTGAATTTGAAAAGTAAAGATTTATACTGAAAAATAGCAACATTTCCCTTAACTCGGAAACTTTGGCCAATACCGGTATTAGCGGTATTTTGGGAACCAATACCGAAATACCGGGTTTCACCAAAAGTGTCCAATACCGAAAGCCCTGTATAACATTGACAATAAAATCGGCGAAAGAAACTACTACGGTTTGCGAAAAAGACTACAATTGGATACTGGATACAATAAATACAATAAATGTGCCGTGCTGCATGCTTGACGCTACTCAAACCAACCGAAGGCACAATTGCATCACTCTGGCAAGCCTTCTTTCATTGTTGCTCAGCTGTTTGCTCTATTGAATGGAAGAGCGAAATCTTCCGCTATGAGATAAGATGCAAATAAAAACGTGCTCAACTCACTTAACAGTGCCTATATGTATCTATCGTTAGAACACTCCCACACGTGTTTTGAATGCCATTTGCTGTACAAAAGAAATCTGCATTCTGGCATGCTTGATGCTGAATTTCAAATTCATAATGTGAATTTTCGTCACGACATTCCTATAGATTATTTCAGGAATATTTCAAAAATAACATGAAATTGCAATTTAAAACTGTCATATAAAAAGCAGAAGTTCAAGTTTCGATAACGGAATGTAGTACCTAAAGCTTTGCTTTGCTTTTTAGCAATTTAAAACTAAGTCATGCAGCACTAGTAATATAGAATGTTGGGGCAAACCAACCACTGGTTGAAAGCCCCAATAAAAAAATTAATAAATAAATAATATAGAATGCACTATTAAATTTTGTTTATTTCGAAAACATTTTCCTACAGTACCTAGAGAAAATAGTACCTACATATTGAGTATCCTTCGCAATTAATTATTATTCATTGAAATTCTGATGTGATCACCGTGAAAAGCGTAGAAATTGGCTTTCAAATGAGCCCCAGAGTACTAATAGTAAGTAAGTAAGTTAAGTTTCAATATTGAAACTTTTGTACTTGATTGATTGGAAATGATTACAAAAATCAGAGGTTATGTACAAGACACGACCGCATACAGGTGACACAGGACTACGTAAGTCTCTGTGTGGCGATAGTAGCATGTATCCGTGCATGTAATAATACGATTCTTCGTGTATACATGCTACATGCAGCATATATAGAGTAGGGCGGGGCATAAGTGCGATGTTTGAAGTTGTCATAAATTTTCGTGAGATATAAAGAAGGACAACAACGTAATATATTTTATAGTGATGCAGTAATTCAATGTCTTTACATTCAACTATAAATCATCTGCGGTAATAGTGTTTCACCTTCAGGGCATCAATTTGGACAAATTTCAATCTTAAATGTTAAAGACGGTCTAAGAAAAGGGGTGGTTTTATATTTTGAGAAAAATGTTTACCTTCAGGACATCACATTGGACTAGGTTTAATGCTGAAATGCTGAGGTACATCCCAAGCACAGATATCAAATTGGTATAGGTTTAGGCGCCGTAACGAATCTTCGACCTATTGGGACGAGGAATTTCTGTTACTTTTGCAAAAAACACGTGCAAACCATAATGACGTCTTTTTTTCGACCAATCAGGATGCGAGGATTTCTAGTTGGACAATGCTTCATTATTTCCAGTTTTTCAATAGTGAACACTTACGAAATGATACCGTTCTTCATTTGAGCCAATTCTTAGAAGATGTTCCGATCGATTGGTGCAAAAATATTAAAAATCGCTCAGGAAACCGCTAAGCTCTTGCCGTTCAAAACCTGACCACTTTTCGAGAAAGATTTTTTGGAATGACACCCTACCCCGCCGAACCTTTCCGTAAGACGTAGTCCTACGTGAAAAGTAAAATTACACTTTTAATAACTAATAAAGGGCCGGACAGTTTTCAAAAAAGTTGTTTTGACGTAGGACTACGTCTTTGTTTACTATACTGGGACTGGGTAGTACTTTGTGAAAACGAAAATAGAAGTGTAACGTTTGAATGAAAGATTTCAAATGCTATTAACTACTAAGGCTTCGTGCACAAATTACGTAACGCACAGAGGGGAGGGGGGGGGGGGGAGGTTGAGCTTGCGTTACTTTTTGTTACGCAGCGGGGAGGGGGAGTCATGAGAAGAGTTACGTAACAAATTTATGAAATTAAAAAAGATTGCTGAGCAAATCTGAGCCGGTAAAGACCATTTGAGCCCGACAAACTCTTTATAATTTTGGCCTCAATTCTATTCTCGATCAAAATTCTGTTCTAAACTCAGAACTTGTATTATATCATGCAGTTTGATCAGAATTCAGAATTGACATTCCGATCAGAGTGGTTTTGTTAGGAATACAGAATTGATGCGTTTCTTGAGTTTGTAAAAATAAAATAAACGAATTTTGCATCTTTTTTTCAATGGTAGGGGAGGGAGGGGGGAGGTTTAGTTAACGTTACGTAATTTTAAGGGGGGTTTATGCCAAGCGTTACGTATTGTTACATAGTCAAAAACCATAATTTTTGCGTTACGTAATTTATGCACCACGCCTAAACTACTGAACGAAACTGAACAATTTATATATCGTTGGATAGATAAAATGACCAACAATTTTATGAAGGGGGGGGGGGGGGTTAGGAGATCAATTTTAAGGAGTGTGTAAGAGGGGGGCTCCTATACAAATGAAACAAGATTTTCCTCAAAACTAGAGAACTAAATTTGGCATGTGAAGGTTTCAGAAGACAAGATTTTTTTCTCTGGTGAACTGAGACCCCTCCCCTCTTTAGGAGGGGAGCTCCCATACAAATTTCCTCATAACTCGAGAACTAATCAAGCAAAAGGAACTAAATTTGGCATTTGGGGGTTTTAGAAGGCAGGAATTTTTTCTATGGTGTATTGAGGCCCATCAGTCTTTTAACAGGGTGGGGGGTTCCCACACAAATGAAAAACTAATTAACTCAAGAACTAATTAAGCAAATGGAATCAAAATTTGACATGTAGGGATTTTTGGAGGCATGAATTTTTTCTATGGTGAATTATTAGGACCTTTGCCTTCTTTAAGACTCTTTCTCCTTCTTCTTTTCTTCTTTAAGAAAGGGATTACCCAGGATTGGCATGTGTGGGTTTTTGGAGGCATGATTTTTTTATGACGGTTTGAGACCCCTGACCCCTGTGGTAGGAGGATAAATACCCTCATACAAATCAAACAAAAATTTTTGCGTGTGTGTCATATTTTGTGCTATGTAACAAGCTGTGAAAGTAAACTAGTAAAACCTTGTCGGAGCAAAAGACGGTGAATCGACGCCGCTAACTTACGTGCCTGTTGCCATTCATGTCAAAAGAGAAGGACATTCGAATGGCACATCATATTTGCGATGAACGTGCTTTAGCTTTAATGTTATTTGTAACCAATGGCCCTTTTAAAGGCCACAAGCGAGTCAAAGTAAGAGAATTCAGGAAAACCTGCTCGATATGCAATGTCACATTAACTGTGGAACACATAATTACGTTCTGTCCGGAGTTCGAGGGACCACGACACATCAAGCGTGAGGGAGGCACTAAGCGATGATCCTGTAGCAGAAACGACGATACTATTGTTCCTGAAAGACTGCAGTTTATTCGAACAAATTTAAATTGAACGCTTTGGCAGAAACAGAATTGTATTCCTTTACTTTTTACAAAGAGGCTAACCAGCCGCAGGCTGAAAACCTCTCAAATATAGAATTAAAAAAAATAAAAAAAGATTATTGAAACATGTCAAGCTACGCATAATCATATTTAATACAATAATCTGTAGGCTGGTCATTTATTACTATTTCAACCTTTATGATGCACAAAAGTGATTTTTAAAAGAAATCTCAATGTCTCAATGGTTGCAGGCGTTGTACTTATGAACCCCCGTCTGCGTATTTTCAAAGCCCCATTGCATTCAATGAAGAATTGAATCTGAATATTTCGCTCTTTTCTTTTAAACATTCACTTAAACAATGGTACTCACAGATTCTTATAAACATACATGTGTCAGAAATGCAGTTTACATTCATCTTTGATCTAATGATCTGATATAGTCCTACGTCACCTTTTCGTACAACCCTTAGGGCTGCATACCTTATAGTTTTTTTGCAAACTTTGTCATCTCATCACCTGATAGCACTCAAATTTGCTATGAAAAAAATAACAAATGACGTGATTCAGCAAAAGGGACACATACCCGATCAGGAGGACCTAACAAAATTATTACAGATCTTGTTATTTTGCTATCAAATTTTCTAACAGCAATTGTTATTAATTTGATATATTTTATCATATTATAACATCCGTTGGTATAAATTAGCCTCCGTAAGTGGTTAAAATATCAAAAATTATAACTAAACTGCCTCTAATTAATACCTGATTCATAACAAACCATGTAATGATTTTATCTTAATTGTAACACATTGTGTTAAAGGTTAATTGTCAACATTTCAAGATATTCCAAAAATAACACAGCTAATAAAGATATATTAGCAAGTATTAGTAACTGTGAAGTGATGTATTTAATTTACTTTTAAAATGATGATGGTAATAAATATAATTTTGCAAGTAACATATTTTGTTATAAAAGTAATTTGCAAGTAACATATTTTGTTATTAAAGCGAAATGTGTCATTCTTAGTGGTGGAATCTATATAGCACATTCATAACTCAATGTGCTACTTGTATCTGAATCTGTTACAAACTTGAATTTGCTTCCTAATTAGTTTATTTTCGATTTGTAACATAATATGTTAAAAATATCAAAATGTGTTATAAAACAAATATAATCTTGTTATGGCCTCCTGCTCGGGTAGAGGTTTCAAATAGAGTAAAAAAGGTCGGCCCTCTTGGATTTGACTGCCATATTGTATTTTATCAGAAAATCGATTTTCGCCATAAGCCTACTAACCGATATTATTTTGAAGCTCACCATTGGAAAACTGTGAAAAACTACGTAAGAAACATTGTCATTTGCTATTTGTTTCAAAGTAAATTTAGAGATAAAGATAAAGAAACATAAAGATGTCAAGGTTTGCTAAAAACAGCTTTTTTAACACTGTCCGGTATCCGACGAACGAGAGGTCCACTATTTCGAGGAATTAAAAGTGTAATTCTGATTGTTTAACCATTTTCAATCAATGCAATCAAGTAGTTAAATACTTGAAGACCTTGTGACAGTAGTGAGCCCGTTTCAACGAGAATTACCCAATAATTTTAGCTTTATTGCACACTTCCGCAAAATGAAACAAAATAAACACGGAAAACAGCCTCCCAGTTGGCCTCGAGGTCTGATGCTGGCCTAATAAGCCAGTCGTCATGTTTGAATCTCGGCTGGGAGAGGCTGTTAGAGTCAATAGGATCGTAGCAACTGGCCCTGCAATTGTCCTGTACTCTAACAGCTGGCTGCGAAGTCTGTCGTACAAAAACAGAAGGTCAAGTTTCGATAACGGACTGTAGCACCTAGGCTTTGCTTTTTTTTTAAACGGAAAACAGCAACAAAGAATCAAAAACAATTTATTGCCCCTTTTATGACTATTTAGACTACTGTGATAATCATTTAATGCAACGTACCGCATTTTGCACTGTTAATCTGACACTAGAGTTGCTTTAAGTTTGATCTACTAATGAGTTTGACTTCTTTTTCCTTCTTCCCCTTCTTTTTCACTTCATTTTCTTTGAGCGTGTAAATCGGGGTAGTCTAAATAGGGACAAATGTCGCAATATACTAAAACGTTTCACTTCGCTTTTCGTTGCATCACTCTGATATCCAAAATTAATACATTTTGAAATCAAAATTTTTGAGCAGGTATAGAATTTGAACAATCATAAATATAACAATCATGCAAAATCACATTTGCTAGATTATTTTTAACAACTGACGTCGAATCTTGTATACATTAGGCAAAGTCACTAAAAAATGAAGAACCGCTCGCCGGGGAATCTTGCTGATGTTATCTGAATTTCATATTTTCATTAGCCTGACCTCAGCCAGCCAAAGTATGCAGTACTGACCATGATGGAAGGTGAACCGATTGGTAGAGCATCCTTTGAGTATAAATCTATTTACCAAACCTCGTTTGTTGCTACATCGATACACACCTGGTTCCCAACAGGATAACGGCCGGATACAGACGACATTAGCTTTTGCATTGTTTGGATAGATAAAACGATAAGCTGTACTATCTATCTATATACTCGACTCTCAATACCTCGAGGTTTCATCGAAAGGGGGAACACGTGTTTGTCGGAGGATATATGTAAATCTATGCACTCGAGAGCGAAAGAAGCAGATGAAGGGAAAGTGGGAAAGAGGCAGTGAAAAAGCATCACAGCGTGGAGAGAAGACCCATTTATTTCCTTCGACACCGTAGGGCACAGTAATTAATGTTGTTTATAGCTCACTCGTCGAATATTCATGAGCGACGGAATGGCAATGGGAACACGAAAGTAGCTGAGCCTACCATAGGCACTTTGCAAGAAATATGCATACATGAACTTTGTCCTAGGCTTATGTCCTATAGAACCAGCTTAGCTCTAAAACTGACTTTGAAACATTAATCAGAACCAACAATATCATATCATCCGCAGCATTGACGCTGTATGTGAACAGCTAATTTACTATGCATAATAAGGAAAAATATTTTTTTTCTTTATTACTTGACAACGTGTAGGAACCTGTTAACTAAAATGATTAATAAATGGTGTCCCACATCAAATTGCACCACGGAAGAAACGCTGTAGAAAATTATCTAATTGACCGATCCTTTTCAAACTTTCAGACAACAAAATATAACCCATTAGAAAGTTTTTGGCACATTTGTTTCATTCAAGCTCAATACCATAACCGTATGCTCGCACCTTACGCTTAACTCCACTCAAAAAGCTTTGTACAATCTAGTTGCAGCTTCATCTGTACGAAAATTCACTTTTCTTCATGTTTTCCTCAGCCTTAACCTCCATGGATGCTTCAAAATAGCCTAGAATTTTTCGAAAGGACTTAGTTCCGGTGCGTTAGAGGCGTTCATGTCCTTGGCTACGTAAGTGACTCTGTTGGCTTCATACCACTCATTCATACCTTTGAATATTAGCACGAAGGTAGTTCCGACCAGAAGATTGTAGGACGATCGTGTTCCTTCGACAGAGGAAGCAAATGCTTCTGTGGACACTCCTTGAGGTAGATCTACCCGTTTACAGTCCCGGTAGTCACGAACGGCGCACTCCGTTTTTTTTTCATGTGTGGACTCATTACTGCGACCAGTATAGTTGATCTATTGTAATATCGCCCGGGTGTTTGCTGTATGACCTGCACTGCATTTCTTTTTGCTATAATCGCTATTGAGTGAACGATATGCTTATTAAATTTTATGCGTGCTTGCGTGTATAGGGGTTTACCTTTCCTTCAAAGCTAGATCTACTTTACCCACTTATTCCTCGCTGCCAGCACTATTCCATATTATAGCCGTCCCTGGCGAGGACTCATTCGTACCTCTGACCAATACACTTAACTATAGGAGGGACATTTGCACTGTCAAGAGGCTTCAGAGGGTAAATATAGAATTCAGCACGCAGGAAGGGTAAATGGAGGGGCCTGAGAATAAACCCATGCTAAAGTCACTTGACATCGAATGGCTTGATTCTACTAAGATTCGAACCCACGAGCACTTGCTTGTCAAAGCAGACTCGGTAACCTTGCGGCTACGGAGCCCCCCGGCGAACTCCGTTTGCCACATGATGTATTTCTTGACCAAATGATGTATTTCTTGGTAAACTAAGAAAATGTCTGCATCCTAACTTCCTCCGGAACATCAAAGTTGTGTTGGGCGGTGAAGTACAGTAGCCCTGGAAGCTGCCGGAAGTCCGCCTTGACGTAAGGCTTGTTCCGACAAAATTTGGACACCCCTAAACGCACACAGCTTCGGAAATACATTAACAATATGTGAAATATTTTGCAGAGCGGTAGACGTATGTCTTTTCTTTCTGAAAATAAATCACTTGTTTATATTACAAGCGCTCAGCGTAAAATGGCGTAGAAAGAAGAGCAGGTGCGAAAAGCAATTGTGTGCGGTCGCAATGAAAATCCGGATCTCTCGGTAAGAAAACTTGCCAAAAAGCTTGGATTTTATCCAAGCACTGTTCACAGTGTTTTAAAATCGTTCGATACTCGCTTGACAACAGCTAGGAAGAAGGGAAGTGGAACGAAAACGGATCTGAGGAACCACCACCAGGATGCGAAGCTAAAACAAATATTACGGAGGAGACCAGATCTTTCTGTGCGTACCATTGCTCGTAAAATAAAAATGTCGCCAACATTCGTGCACACTTCTAAGCAACGACAAGGCATGAAGAATTTCAAGGTGAGGACTGTGCCAAACCGTAATGATAAGTAAAATATGACGGCCAAAACACGCGCTCGTAAGCTTTATCGCGAATATTTAACGAAGTTTCCATGCGTTATAATGGACGAAGAAATGTATGTCCTAGAAGACTTTAAACAGCTTCCTGGTATGTCTTTTTACACTGCAATGAAACGGAATGGCGTTGCAGAGCATTTTAGGACAAAGAAGAAAGCCGTTCTCCAAAAAATATTTAGTACCGCACGCCATATGCAGCAAAAGTGATCGAGCAAGCAAAAATTACATCACTACGGGAACGGTTAACAAGTCATATACCCTGAATAATGCCTGCAGAAACGATTGTTACCGTTCCGACACAGCCATGATGTACCCTCGTTGTTTTGGCCTGATTTGGCATCCTGTCACTACGCCAAAGATGTTTTGGAATGATATGATGCTAATGGAGTCCATATTGTACCGAAGGAGGCGAATCCACCTAACTGTCCAGAGTAATGCCCCATCGAGCGGTATTGGGCTTTGATGAAAAGAGAGCTGTCCCAGCACAAACAACAAGCAACAATTATAGATAAATTTTGAAAATCTTGGACAAACGCAGCTAAATTGGTTGCCAACAAGTCTGCACTGGCCCTCATGGTAAGGGTAAACTCCAAAGTTCGCCAATTTTTCATGCAGACCAAATAAGTAATGTTAATTTGTTTGATAATTATTAACGATACACGAATAAATGATATAAAATTGTTTCATGGATTAAATTTCTAGCAAATTTATTTTATTGCAAAATTGAGGTGTCCAAATTTTGTCACGAACAAGCCTTAAGTCTCATCATTCATAATGAGAGGTGAGGATTTTCCAGGTACTTGAACAAAATAAATTCGCGACATTGCTTTTCGGGTGACGCTATTTTTTCCAATTTTCGAAAAACTGATCGCGATAAAAATAGAGTGCTCACAATAAGCATAAGCATAAGCATAGGATACCGCCCGTGTGCTGCTACTCCGTTATTGGCCAGGACCGATGAAAATTGCAAAATGATGGCTGGAAAAGCATACTTGGGACAGCACGCTATTCCTCATTGTGCAACCTTTAAATTTCGCTTAGATTTTACTAGCTTATGACAAATGGAATTTAGCAATGCAAGATTATAACATTATTTGTTGTTAACTCTTATAGCTGGTTTGAAAGGACTGTTAAATTATTGTCAAACCGTTTTCAAAAATTGGTGAAAGAACGTACTTTTAAAATACAAAATTAAAGAGAATAGAGATTAACAGATTAACGAAAATGAAATCACACGAAATCAATTAAAAAAATTATAAAACCTACCTATATCACTCGGTCCGGTTCGATCCGCTCGACGTTTACTGCAAAATTACGCTTAAAAGCAGTAACTAACATTCGACAGCAAC
The DNA here is from genome assembly GCF_943734655.1 of Sabethes cyaneus. Classification (NCBI taxonomy): domain Eukaryota; kingdom Metazoa; phylum Arthropoda; class Insecta; order Diptera; family Culicidae; genus Sabethes; species Sabethes cyaneus. The sequence goes on along the minus strand of NC_071354.1, from coordinate 105,352,914 downwards.
GGCATTTGAAAAACATTGGCAGGCCCATTTTGAAACCACTTTTTCCAGCTACTATCGGATCTATTACCTCAACTTCGATTAGATAGCAATCGCACTGAGAACTTTTTTAACTATTTTCACAACACCCCCCACACAGATGAATTATAATAGCAATTTTAATATTCTTTCCACTAAAAAGAGCACGAAACTACGCGGCCTACAGGAATAAAACATATTTCTGGATCGAGCTGATCCATTTGCGATTCGAGCTTCACATTGATTATGAAATTACGGTTTACGGTAGCGTATGAACAAAAATGGCGTCGGATATTTTGAAATCATTTTCTTTTCAGCTGCTACCAGGACCGCTATCAGCACCTCGATGAGACAATTGGACAATCCGACTGAAAAACAACACCATTTTCTTTAAACATAGGGGGATTAGGGGCATAATGAGCACACGGGGCGAAATGGGCACCCCTCTTTTCTACGAAAGTACGCATTTTGTAACATCATATGGCATGCGAAACACTGCTGTACGTACTACAGTATCAATTTATCAAAAAATAAGTGATCTCCAATTTTAAAACACGGAGTTATATTAAAAAACTTAACTAGGTTCTCAGACGCTGAAAAAATTATAATTTTGGTGCACTACCAAATAAGCTTTTACGATCATTTAATTCTTAATTATCATTTATATCTTAATCTATCAAGTGGACACTGCAACATGATGTATACATTGTATCTCAAATTTCACCTTCATTGAAGTTGTGATTTTATACTATAATTAGTGTAAAAACCCATTTTTACTTTAACTACATGACTGGGGGCGAAATGGGCACCCTTAGGTGGGGTGAAACGAGCACTATGTCGCATTAACTAACCTGTCAGTTTCTTTGTTTATCGCATCAATGCTTATTTACAGTGATGATATGAATATGCCAAGGGAATCCGGAAGACATAATTGGTCAAAAAAGGCCTTGCAAGCGGCCTTGACCACTATAAGGCGAGACGGAATACCCACAAAACAAGCCGCCAAGTACCACGGCATTCTGCGGCAGACGTTAGCTCGGTATGAGGGGCCATACGAAAGGGCGATCTCGGGGCGGGAGGTGGACCAAATTGATTCCTTCAAAGCTGTTTTCGTTCCCGCTGCAGAACAAGACTTGGTGGTCCATATTTTGTATATGGAGGTTCGAAGCTACGGTACTACTACCCGTGAAATCAGAAACCTCGTATACCAGCTGGCAGAGGGAAACGGAAAAGCATATGTCTTCAACACTAAAACACAGCTAGCTTAAGCGTCATCCGAAACATTCCTTGTGTACTCCAGAGGCTACCTCCGCGGCTCAATTGGTTTTAAGTGGCTTGCGGTCAATAGTTTTTCGACGTTTTGACACGTTTTATGTTTGTGTATGTATGGGTGTGTACGTGTATGTGTATATGTGTATGTATGTGTGGATGTAGGTGTATATGCATGTGTGTGAGTGTGTGTATGTGTGTGTGGTTGTTGTACTTATATACACCTTTCAAGCATGTGTTTATAAGGGTGCTCATTATGCCCCAGGGGGTGCTCATTTTGCCCCACACACTGACCGATTTTTAGTTTTTGAAGCATAAATTTAAATTGCAATTTTCGTCATCATGTCAATTATTTTTTAATATGTTTACAGTATGCCTTTAATTATCGATAGTGAATGTATGTTTTGCAACGACGACACTTTAAAAATTCAGTCATTTTGGGTGCTTAAAACAGCCAACAAGTTAGGGTGCTCATTATGCCCCTAATACCCCTACGTTTTAAAATATTTGCACTATAACTTAGGACAGACTAAAATGATATTTCCAATTTTCCTATTGAAAACAGCACTACATAGCCGGAATCCGCACGGTGTATACGAATAGCGAAAAAACTCGCGCCGCGCCGGTCTACTTGGCTACTGCGTTTCCGTACGATCCGAACCCGAAGTCAAGCCAAAGCCAACTGATCGTAGAAGTCCGTTGTTACTTGTTAGTTTTGAAGAATTGCGTGCAAAAACCGGGGCCGATTACCGGGCTGGCCTAGTGTTCATTTTTCGCGTTCGGGTCACGTTCACGAACGCCGCCGCCGGGTGATCGTGCTGGTCAGCTGGGCTAACGGTATTTACCGATTTTGCCAATTCCCACCGATGTCGTCTTGCTTCAGAAGCTGCAGCGCAGTGCGAATCTTCCTTGTTGAATGACCCGGTACGATAGAATGAATAAGGGAATGAATTTTAGAATCAGCAGAAGCAGACACATACGCAAACACAATGAAAATGATATACCGTGAAGTTAACATATTCTCATGAAAATTATTTTAAATATATCCTAACAAACTCGAAATCGTACGACAACGCACCCTATTTTACAGTTAATCATGCAAACTTATGACTACTGATTTAGACACGACTTTCATCACGGAATTGTATAGCGCTACAGCAAATAGAATGTAAACAACACACTCTAAACTACTTCTGCTCAAATTTTCAAGAGAAAATACCCAATGGGTAATTTTCTACACCGTTGCTTCCGTGTTGCAATTTGATGAGGGACAACCTTTACACTCAAATCTCGTTTTACGTCCACTTTCGGGGGGTACGTAAAAAAATCAGTTGTAAAAAAGAAGATTAATATTTTTTGAAACGATGGTTCTACAATTGATGAAGGGACGGTAGGGAAAGAAATGAAATTTTTTTTGGTGAAGGTGGGGAAGAGCGGAAAGGAAGGGGGGGGGGGTATTGGTAGCTATGCTTGACAAGTAGTCATTTTGACTCCTACCTTTTGTCCTACCTGTCCAATGACTACTTGTCAAGCATAGCTACCAATACCCCCCCCCACTTCCTTTCCACTCTTCCCCACCTTCACCAAAAAAATTTTCATTTCTTTCCCTACCGTCCCTTCATCAATTGTAGAACCATCGTTTCAAAAAATATTAATATATATGTATGATCGCATTTCAAGGTCAAGACTAAAAACTTGAGATTAGTCTAAAAAGAGGATGTTTATTAAAATTTTTGACGTAAAACCAGAGGACGTTAATTCAAATTTTGGACGTAAAAAAAGTGGACGGTAATTCGAATTTTGGACGCAAAAAGAAACGACGTGACTTCGAATTTTCTAAAGCCGCCTAATGATTTTTAACGACGACATTAATTCAAATTTTGGACGTAAAACGAGAGGACGCTAGTTCAAATTTGGACGTAAACAAAGAGGACGTTAATTCAAATTTTGGACGTAAAACGAGAGGACGTTAATTCCAATTTCGGACGTAAAACAAGTAACGTAAAAAGAAATCACGTAAAGTGAATGGAGGTAAAAAGAGATTCTAGTGTACATTTGATGTCACTCAAAAACAGATACAAGGTCTTTTAACCCTTAATTGATCAACCAAAAAATCAACGCAATCTGATCAACCGGGTACAGGTGTACCCACTTAGCAATTTCATAACAAAAAGTGCGCCGATTTTGCTCAATTTTGCGTGTTTGTTGGTTTTTCGAAAATTTATGACCTATATTTTTTATTTGGCACTTAGGGACTCCCTCTGACTTAGGGTGGTTCCAAAAATCATCACCCTTGCCATGAGACCTTTTTTAAAAAATTCATAACTTTTGATTCATTCGACCGATTTTAATGATTTTGATAGCAATTGAAATATATGATGATGATCTTTTAGAAATTTCATGCTGTAATACCTAAGAATATCCCAAAAACGTATCTTTTTTTGTTTTGGAGATACAAATTTTAAAAAAATAGTCTCAATTATTTTTAGGGCCACCCTAACTCACTAGGGGGTACCCTAAGCGCAAAATTAAAAATGATGATATAAAATTTTAAGAAAAGGAACAAGTACACAAAGTTTAAACTAAATCGGAGCACTCTTTATTGTGGAATTGCTAAGTGGGTACACCTGCACTCAAAATAATCCACACATCCTTTTCACGTGAAAAATCACGTAAATTTCTCTACAGGGAGTTACGTGACTTTCAGCTGATTGTTATTGGAAAAAATAATAACATATATCTGATTTTCACGTTAACGCATCAGTATGCATGCGAACTACCTGAAAATCGCGTAAATAGTACAGGAAAAGCTGGATGTAAAATATTCACTTAACTTTTCCTATTCTATCCTATCCTTCCTAATTTCAACGTGAAATTTATTTTGAGTGTGTACCCGGTTGATCAAAGTCGAGGTATCAGACGGTCTAAAATTCAAAATTTATTTTCAACATGTTTTTAAATAAATGATTGATTTTATCCGAATTCGTCTAAATAACGTGGAACAGGAGCTCCTTGACATTAATTCAAAAAGAACATGCCGAAATCGGAGTATGAAATATGCAAAGGGTACTGGTGTACCCGGTTGATCAATTGTGCAGGGTAACTTAAAGAATCTGACTAAAGAAAAGACACTGGAGCTCAGTCACTCGCGGCCTCCTGTCATCATTAAACCTGATGTGCTCAACGATGATTGTTGTGCGTGACTCTGTTCAAAGTTGCTAGGAAAAGTTCGAACAATATTTTTTCGAGTTCAACATTTAGGCGATTTTATGAACTGTACGATACAAATTTGATTGCCTGGTGTTTTCGTTAGGCAGCACGGATCGATTTCGTGATGATACGATGATATTTGTTGCCGTTTGCTTGCAGTCATTATTTTCAGTCGCGTTCATCGACTGATACTCCACAAGTTTTCGAGCAAAGATTCAGAAGGTTTCATCGAGATTCATGCGCACTTGGTTTCGACGAACTGAAAATGAGTTACCTGTCAATTCTTTAGTCAGATTCTTTAGGGTAACTATTGTCGAATTTGTTTATTCAATCCGGGTTGAAACTGGATGAATTTTATCTGTCAGATAAGAGCAAAAGAACACAAAAAGTTCATCCAATTCCAATCCGGATTGAATAAACAAATTCGACATATCATTAAAAATCGTTACTGATAACTATCAGTAGTTTCCAGCACGATATTGATAACTATCAGTAATTTTACCCATCATGGCATTCTAATTTATCATCTATTTATCAGCTTTGCAGATGACTTTGATCTCATAGCCAGGATCCTTGCGATGGAGGAGACAATTTACGTCAGACTGAAAGAAAAGGCTAGGAGAATTAGGCTAAAACTAAATGCGTCGAATAATGACAGGAAGAGGCTCAAAGGAAACACGCGCGCCTCCCATAGACGGTAATCGTTGACAGCGACGATCGTCAAGTGATAGATGAGTTCGTGTACTTAAGATTGCAGGAAACCGCGGACAACTAGTAAGGAGATTCAATTTTTTTGCATGCTTAAATTTGGGACCTGCCAATTATTTTAGTTCCTGTGAGTTCTGGTTCTACCAATATGATGATGAAGTACTTCATAAACTATGTATAGAGTAGGGCGGGGCATAAGTGCGATGTTTGAAGTTGTCATCAATTTTCGCGAGATATAAAGAAGAACAACAACAAAACATATTTTACAGTGATGCAGCAACTCAATGTCTTTACATTCAACTATAAATCATCTGGAATAATAGTGTTATTGAAAATAAATTCTTCATTCTTCTGAACAAGTGCCGATTCGCACTTTTACCCCACTAGCGGGGTAAAAGTTCGATTACCGCGGGGCAAAAGTGCGAAGCTCGAATCCATGAAATTAGCACAGCAGTAGCTAACAAAACCATATTATCGTCAATCTGCGGTATGTTTCGGTAAGGAATATTCTCAATTTACACCTTTCCTATTTTTCGCTGGTGTATTGCAGCCTCCGACAGATCGAAACTTTCCCAAACGTTTGTTTTATGTTTCATCAGCGGAAAACATTGTTTTCCTTCGACCAACATCTGTAGAACACAGTTTTCTGCAGATCTTCCATTTCTAGTATCTGTAATATAGTGCCAAAAGCTGTATATAAGCTATACATTTTTGCCCCGTCCGTGAATCGCACCTTTACTCCGCTAGGCGCTTGACGGGGTTTGATTAAATTATGGAAAAGCGAAACTGTTATTTTCTTGATTCAAATAGAATTTCGTTTCGAAACAAAAATATTTTTAGGTTGTTATAAAAATTTCGTTTGAAACAAACGAATTTTTTCGCTCCGTGATAGAACTAGAACTCCTTTCCCCGAACAACCCCGTTGAGAATCGCGGCTATAACGCTGACAGACGAACAGCGTCGCCCGCAGTACCTCACAAGTCGCAAGGACTTGCATAGTGTCGTCGTCCCGTCAGTAAAATGAGTTAGATTCTCGATCCATGAATCGAACTTTTACCCCGTCAATAAATCGAACTTTTGCCCCGCTAGGCGCTTGACGGGGTTTGATTAAATTATGGAAAAGCAACATATATTTTGTAAATTCTTCTCACCGCAATTTCAAGACAGATATCTGAGTGATGTAAAACGCTGCTACAATTTGTGAATAAGTAATATCCTCCTGTTGATATCGTATTTGCCGTACAACGAAATATTACATCAAAACCGTTCTAAAACAACTTTTACCCATAACTCAACAACTATGATTCGTAAACAACAAATGTTTATGATGGATTTAAGCTGTCAAAGTACTCACCCATCCATGCCAATGTAGTCAATTTACTCGGAATCCGCACTGATAAATCATTGAATCGCACTTTTACCCGCATCGTACTTTTACCCCTCCTTACTCTACTACAAAAAGATTTATACTGGCAAAGTTAAATATTGCGGAGAAAATGGTAGGGTCCAAATGTAAGCATGCACAAAACTCTGTGATTCTGGCATCTATGCGCTTATACATCTGTTTACCGGCAATCCCTATTTTATGGGTGATATGTTTGAAATACTATATCTCGAAAACTAAGTGCTGCAAAATTATTGATTTCTAAAAAAAATTTTTTTTGCTACTTGTTCGCAATTAGAAAAAAATTATAATCTAGATATCAAAAATATAACATTTTTGATTTGGCGGCAACATAGGATTCCTGTCCCGGCATCTGTGTGGAGTCGGCATTGATTTTTTTGCTGGTTTTATCAGTACGATATTGTGAGCCACTTCCTGTACAGCTTCCCTGCGCGAGTTACGGGCACCGTATTCTGTTTGTCACTCCGGTTTGGTTCCTACCGAATTTTGTACACGTGTAGTCCAGAAAGTGTCATTGTTTTTTGCATAAAATAAACCGAAAATTATGCCTGCTTTTACCACATCCCGAATGGTGTATTTTGTAGTGCTAGAATGGGTAATTACCATTCTGGCATTCTCCGAATCTGTGCTGCCACGTTTTCTACCGCTACCATCCTTTCACTTGGTGGTTTGTTCCTTCTTGATCGCTCTGATTACTTGGGATACGGTTGAATGTGAGGAAGCCCACAATTAACATCGATCAGAAGCGTTTGGCTTTTCGAGGAGAGCCAGTTAGGTGGCTTGCCGTCCTAAGACAAAGCCTGTTGAACAAAGTTTCTCCATGTAACTCGGTTGAGGGCAACCGCTCTCCAATTCCTCGGACACCGGGTACTCTCCGCCAGATCTCGCTCCACCTGGTCTAACCATCTTGCTCGCTGCGCTCCTGGTCGTCTTGTTCCTACCGGATTTGAGGCGAACGCCATCTTTGCAGGGTAGTTGTCCGGCATTCTTGCAACATGCCCTGCCCATCGTATCCGTCCAGCTTTAGCCACCTTCTGGATACTGGGTTCGCCATAGAGCTGTGCGAGCTCATGGTCCATCCTCCGCCTCCATACTCCGTTCTCCTGTACGCCGCCGAAGATCGTTCGAAAACTCCGAGCACTCGCAGGTCCTCCTCGAGCATTGTCCATGTTTCATGCCCGTAGAGAACAATCGGTCTAATAAGCGTCTTGTACAGGGTGCACTTTGTACGGGGACTTAGTCTGCTCGACCGCAATTGTTTGTGGAGCCCATAGTAAGCACGACTTCCGCTGATAATACGCCTCCGAATCTCACGGCTGGTATCATTGTCCGCCGTTACCAGTGAGCCAAGGTAGACAAATTCATCGACTACCTCAAACTCATCGCCGTCGATCAGTATACTACTGCCCAAGCGGTGTCGTTCGGCATCGGTTCCGCTGGCCAGCATGTACTTTGTTTTAGACGTATTTACCTTTAACCCAATCTTTTCTGCTTCGCGCTTTAGTCTGATGTACTGTTCAGCCACCGCCACAGATGTTCTGCCGATAATATCCATGTCATCGGCAAAGCAGACGAATTGACTAGATTTGTTGAATCTCGTGCTCCGCGTGTTGATATCCGCTCGGTTCATAACACCTTGTAGCGCTATGTTGAAAAGCAGGCATGAAAGACCATCACCTTGACGAAGCCCTCTGTGTGATTCGAATGAACTTGACAATCCACCCGAAATCCGAACACAGCTCTGTGTACCATCCATCGTAGATTTAATCAGTTTGATGAGCTTCCTGGGGAAGCTGTTGTCGTCCATGATTTTCCATAGCTCTTTCCGGTCGATGGTATCATATGCGGCTTTGAAGTCAACGAATAAATGATGCGTGGGAACTCTATATTCACGACCCTTTTGGAGGATTTGCCGCAGTGTAAATATTTGATCCGTTGTAGACCGACCTTCGACGAAGCCGGCTTGATAAGTTCCCATAAATCTATTCGCAATTGGTGATAGACGGCGGAAATTGATTTGGGACAGCACTTTATAAGCGGCATTGAGAACGGTGATCGCTCGATCTCACAGTCCAACTTGTCGCCCTTTTTGTAGATCGGGCAGATAACCCCATCTTTCCACTCCTCCGGTAGCTGTTCCGTATCCCAAATTCTAACATTTAGTTTCGAGGAGAGCGCTCGCATTTTTTTGCACACTTTTTCCAAAGATATCGCTGTAAACTCTTAATCGATACCAATATAAACCACATACTTTCAGCTATTTTCAATCAACATTTCAGTTATTTTTACTCACGCGCACGCGGTAAAAAGTTACAAACAAACAAGTATATCCAGTTTTTGAAACGTAGTTTTTAATGTACTCGCAACTCAAAAGCGAAAAACTGAATCTTTTATTGGAATTCAGACATATTGAAGGAAATTCAATGCAGTTATTAGAAATTTTATGAACCAAGTAGAGAGTAAAGTAACTCGGATAACACATGAAAAGGGTGTAATTAAAATTCAAAAATAAAATAAATTAAACTTTTTTTCGATTATCTCGAAAGCGGCTGTATTTAGAAAGATGATTATTACGAGCATTTTTGTTACACCTAAATCAGATATAATATTTATATCTAAAACTCATATGTTACTTGAAAAATCTCTAGTTTGAAAAAACTCATGAATGTCATTGGTCTACGAAGTCCGTTCATAAAAGTTATAACCGTTAAAAAACTGCCAATTTCTTCTATTTTTTATAAAAAAAAATCGAGACTCTTGTTTTTTTTATAGGCGTAACATAGTTCTTTCCTCTAATAGTTGTTTGACTATTTTGACCTTGCAATACATCGAAAATGCTCATATATATAATGCTCATATATATATATATATATATATATATATATATAAACCTAGCTTAATATATAATAATATATATTAATAATATATATATATATATATATATATATATATATATATATATATATATATATATATATATATATATATATATATATATATATATATATATATATATATATATTATTATTAATATATATTATTATATATTAAGCTATATATATATATATATATATATATATATATATATATATATATATATATATATATATATATATATATATATATATATATATATATATATATATATATATATATATATATATATATATATATATATATATATATATATATATATATATATATATATATATATATATATATATATATATATATATATATATATATATATATATATATATATATATATATATATATATATATATATATATATAGCTTAATGTGTTAGTATTAGTCAAATACACAGATAGGTAGCATTGCTCTACATAACTTGCCTCTGTTAATTACCAAGTATGTACCAATCTAGTTAGCATTAACGCGCCCCAAAATCCAATTTAAGGGCCAGCTTTCGAGACCGGAAAATTTTTATTCCTTCAACGTGAGAAGATTGGATACGGTCGGTCGCTTTCCGTCGATTCCGTCCTTTTCATTGTTAAAGCATTTTCACTGAAACAAGAACAAGAATCGCTAATGACAACCATAAATTTGGTTTTTCTTTTCTCACGAGGCTTTCCCTATTCTCTTTACATAGTGCCAAATCAAGCACCATTATTGGGCAAGCCGGAGAAGAGAAAATCAGTAAAGCATAAATTTAACCCTCTGGTTGAATTCTAGAAACGCGTTTATTCTGGACGGACAGCAGACCCACCCGGTTGCGAAAATTGCGACGCATTACAGAGCAGGAAAAACGAACAGCTGTGCTAAACATGGAAACGCTGTCATTGTAGAATGTGGGAAATTTACTTGGAGAGCTGATTTTTTAATTGGTTTCAATGTTTTAACATTCTTGAAATCTACGAAAAGCTTTAAGATTTCAACTTGAGTACTGCTCCTTCGTAAATCAAATGAAATACACATTCTTGCTAAATTCATAGAATCTATTGATATGCGAATCAATTAAGGGAGATGATTTGTAGAAAACCTCCCAGTTAGCTTCGAGATACAATTCTGAGGCTGACTTAACAAACCAATCGTTGTATGTGCGAATCTCGGCTGTGTGATGCTGCTAAAGATTGTTGCACTAGCCCCTAATTGTGCTGTACTCTAACAGCCGGCTGCAAAATCTGTCGAAAAAGAAGGGTCAAGTCTTTAAGCCCAACGCGTTACTTTTTCAGGTTATGTAAGTGTAGTAGAGCAATTATCACGTAAATTTTAATTGTAAAAATAGTTCTCAAACAGATTCTCGAGATCTTCTCGAAAACTAAAGCTACAAATAATTCAGTCCAGCCGGCATCCGACAGATGCTTCAAAAGCAATAGTTTTGTTGTCATAACTGAGCATATAGGTCTTTTCAAGCGATAAACATACCGGTTAGATAGTCGTCTTGTAAAAAAACTAGCACCATCTGAAATATAAATTTTCGGGCGTTTATATCTCAGTGTGGGCCAAATTATGCATGGTACTCTGGATAATAAGCTATTCAAAATCCCTGCAGTAACTGTGAGGAAATCATATAGAACTAGTTTTTAACGCTAATTTAATTAAATTAAACAAGTCAAGCTATATTCAACTATTAGCCATTCAATCTTAAAAAAGTTCTTGCTACCCGTAGCCATCAGTACCTTTCTGCGTCTGTAAACTGCCTTCATCTTAAGATTCTAACCACATAACCACATAAGAATTTTTTAAAGGGCAATATGAAAACTGTGTTCAGAACAGATTTATAATCATTTTGGTATTAACATTACAACATTCTAACCATGCGTTCAACAGATTTCAAAAAGTCCTTTTTAAAACAAGAATACAAGGAAATTATTTCACGAACTTTAACTATTTTCACTTATACTAAAAAGAAAAGAACAAAATGATCGACCTCCAAATTTCTCTATTAGTAGTTCACATGGTTGATTTCAACTTTGTGATATATCTGATTTGCAAAAATATCTGGATCGGTACAGCGTTGGACATAAAAAATGAAAAAAAAAGATTTTAGATTATTTCTTACTTGTTGCTCTCATCATCATCAAACAAACTACATCATTTTCGCGGTATTGGCGGTAGAGGGCTAAGTAAATGGTTTGCAATAAGCATGCAATATTGTAATATACAACGCAAATTAGAAATCATAAACAAGACAATTGATGATAGCTAACACTTTTTTTATCATTGACATTCAGTATACGAGCAATTGATACTAATTGAGCGGGACTCACATTATTTTGGGCACCATACATATGCTATAGCTCTGCCATTAACCCATTAAGCCCTACACTTTTCCCAGCAGGGATAGAAATTTGAAACTTTCAGGAAAATTCTCTTTTAGGTCAACTAAGAAAAAACCACTGACATGTATTTTTAATTTTGACCCTGTGTCTCGCAACGCTACGTTGCGAAAACGCAACGCTGGGCATTAAGGGTATACCGTTTTTGCATTCTTGCATATAAATGCTTCATACTTTTTTACCGTTAAATCAAATTTGGAATTTTTTTCTGTGATTTTGAGTATTAATAAAAATTAAATGAACGGCTTAGAGTATTACATGTTATGTTTTATGATAAATATCAAAACATTTGGGTTGGAGACCATCTTTGCACTAGACGCATAGTATGCAGTTTGAATGCTAAATGCATGTCATCGCAGATGATTAAATGCCTACCAACACGTTCCGGAAAAGTTGTAACATTAAATTTGGGTCCATGAAACTGTCGTTGCCATCACTCAATTCCCCCAGATATTCCGGAGGCAAAGGTACTTTAACAATTTTATTACGCTCTTATCACAACGGCTTCTCCATCTGCCATCAGTGTTTGAAGCAGCGAATTCTATGTTATGTAAACTTTTATAATGTTTCCGGGATATTTTAAATAAGCGAAAGATAAGATTTACATTCATTTATTTACTAAAAAGCAACGACATCAAATGAAACACCTCAGCGAACGAACGAAAACAAACGTTCCCGTTGCAAATTTTGAATATCGTTACTTCCTAGCGTTGCGTTTTCGCAACGCAAAGCTTCAAACCTATCTGAAAATTACAAAAATAATCAAAATTATGAAACAAAGTTTTTTTTGGCAAGCAACCGATTCTTACTAACACTGATTAATAGGTCAGGTGTTAATAGAGGTAAAATCGAGTTTTATGAGCATTTTTCCTTATCTGTCTGAGAAATAGCAAAACCTGTTGTTTTGCCACAGCTGTAATTATGTTACATGTAACATTTGACCTTTGAGCAAAAACAGGTCGATTAGATTTTTTTCCAATCTTTCTTTGTTTCTCAGGGTCCAAGTTGATATTTTCAACCGGGTCTTCTCTAGAAACGAATGAAAGTGCGTTGCGTTTTCGCAACGCTGGGAGAAAATGGGTTAACTCCAGTTGAAATAATTCCATATACCTACCTAGTCTTGATTTTATTTTCTTTAGGAGCGATTATTATTTCGCATGTTTCCACATGCTTTTTTCAAAAGACAAATGAGCAACATACTATGCGTCTAAGAAATCTCTTTCACATTTTTGCCACGAAGCATAAAAGGCTAGCACCTCTTTTTACTATATAACCACAAGCATGAAATTTCTGGATAAGTCTCAAAGAGGTATGCCATTAACGGATTACAAAAGCTTCTGTGAATGTATGCAGCAAGATGGAACACTATACAACAGTCGCGGAAAATAGAAAAAAATCAAAAGCGGTTATAACTCGACGTCACTATCCTGAGCTAAGCATAAATTCCAATCCGACTTGTACACTTCACACGTACGTAGATATACGTTTATAAGTTTTATTTGAACGTTGTTAAAAATGTTTCCTGTTACAGTCAATAGTTTGAAATAATGGTTTACAAGTAAAGTGACAAAAGAGAAAGCGACTGTATATGACTTTATGCCGATAAAGGTATACTTAGTACACATCCTTTAACTCCATTTTTAGTATTCAATTGCTAAAACTTCAATTTCAACTAAGCGGCTATCCGATCGATAATACAGTGCCTTAGACTGCCCTCGATTTATCTATTCTCACGAGGGAGCCACCCTAAACGAATGTGAACAATCGATGAATGGTGACACAAATGCAAGCGAAAGACTCAAATTAAGTGCTTTTGTTCATACGTGACGTGAATGGAGCAAAAATAGATAAATATTCCTTTTCAAAAATATACGACCACTTGGTAACTTGTGTCTTTATTTTCTAATTGATTGATAATGAATACAATTATCATTCATTTAACAGTTCCTACATCAAATCAGTCTCTAGTTTAATCTAGGCATGACGCTCGCATTCGGAGTTTTTCCAATTCTTTGGAAATCCTCCTTTGTGTTCCCAGTTCACAGAAAGGAAATAAAAAGCAAATCAATAACTACCGTGGGATTATGTCTTTGTGTGTCGTTGCAGAGCTTTTTGCCAAGCTCATCTTGGAACCTGTCTTCAATCGCACCAAGCTGTATATCACAGAACAGAAGTGGAAGTTAAAATCAAAACTCGTAACTCTAACCTTTTACAGATACTAGCGAACCTGGCGGTGGAAAGTGGCTTTTTACACGGAAAATTTACTACACAGTTTTCCAACTTTAGACTAGCTGACCCAAAGCAAAGTTGCCAGAACTATTCTATGAAATTCTTGTACGAAAATGGCAAAAAGGTGTTAATAATCTTTATGCTCGCGCGACCAAACCAACAAAAACTCAATCATGCATGTATCAATTTAGTTATATAGAAGTGAAGAATTTTCTAGGAATCTCAAAAATAGTGCATTGGTAACAATAATTTACATTCGTCTATCGTCTAACATAAAACTTCACTTTTCGGGCGAGAAACAGATGATGCCGCTACAAGAGTTAAGTTTGCTGCTACGGAAATATCGCATTAATCGTTCTTTTACAAGCCTAGTGTGCTTGCACACTAGCATAAAAGTGATTCAGATGTGTTGACTTCACCTATTTTTTTTCGAAAACGTCAAAATTGCCACCGTGTGATCAAAATTAGGTGTTTTTTCATCTCTCAAACATGCTAATGTAGTTGCCGCTAGCCGCAGGTGATCAATAATAAAAATCAAAATCTATACCAACGCGACTTTTGATTTTACTCCTGTTTTATACGTTACACCGGTTACACATATCGTTGGAAGTTTAGCATAGAGATTGCTGACAAGAATATTACGCACACATCGCCGCGAATACGTATACGCGATTTGTTTGCATCTGGAGTTTTTTTTCGTTGCAAAGTGTTTCCCGATGCATAAAAACCACCAATACAGTCGCACATCCACAATTCTTACATAAAATTTGTTTAAGATCACAAGCCGCATGTTGATTTCGATTCTCGTCTCGATGATACATTTTGAAAATTCATAACACTTTTCTTTCTGGCATTCTTGCCAACTCGTCTAAATGCTCCAGTCTCGCCACTAGGGACTGGTGAGGCTGTCAGATTCTACATATTGTCCGTATTGCATTTATCAGTTTTGGTTTTGTTCCCACTTGCTGGTTGGAAGTATTAAACAGGAAGTAATTAAACACTGTATTTTTATTACAATTTTACTATTATTAGCTGTTGTCTCCGTTGTGAAATTCAACTAGTCGAACCAACTGAATCTGTCAGTTCGTTCAGTCAAACCAAAACAAAAACAAAAGTTGGGTATTTTAATCCCCCTGTGTCTTGTCTAATCTGCCTGGACAGTGGGTAAAGTGATGAAATATGTAGTTATGAATTCTTTTTTTTACGATATTCCTAATTTAAAAAGTTTTTGTATAGTTGTCTTCTGTAAGTTATTTCAATTTATTGCTTCTTATAAATTCAAATGGTTTGCTCCCGTTGAACAATGCATGTCGTTTGATTCCCCAATTAATTTGTATTATCGGTCCATCTAAACGAAAGCATCATCAAAAACAACCCAAATTTGGAGCTTGCTCTTTTTCATCCATTTTCAATCCGAACTTCATTTTCTTTGCCTCGCTTGAAAGTTATGACCCAAAACTGACACCCAAGGTAAATTTCGGAGTATTTTGTTGACTAATGGCCGCTTCAGCGTCGGCTGTGGAACATCTACCACTTGTCTCCGGGGACATTTTTGTATTTTGAGATAATTCATTTTGCGGCACATCAAATCACATCGGCTTGGCAAAATAACACTAATGGAACTACCCGGTACTTGGGGGCAATTTTGAATTTTAGGATGATTCATCTTGCGGAACGTCAAATCACATCACCTTGATACCATAAGACTACCCAGCAAGCATTTTCATATGTATAAAAAAGGTAAAAATCAGCATTACGTACAGATATACGTGCTAAATAAATCGTATTTCATGCGCAAAATTGGCATATCCGTACTATTTTGGAGGCGATATACGTGATTACGAATAATTTTGAGCGTTACGACTATATAAGTATTTATGTACGATAATATCTGATTAAGCGTGAGTCGCTCCGTACTACTCTGCGATTTTGTGCTGAAATTCCTATGTATGTCAGTCATCATCATTATATACGACAGAAAATCAACTTGATCCCACTTTATCCAGCTTTAGTTACGATTTTGAGTTTGTTAGGAGATATTTACGATAGTTTTCGTACATTGATATACGAGTTGGTGCTAGCTGGGTATTGAAAGTATAATAAAGACATTTTGAAGGCAAATGGTCACATAAGCATCGGTTCTGGGAATATCCGGTACCTGGTTCGGCGGACATTTTTTTATGCCTTCTGTTGGGCTCAAGCTTCATGCGGAACATCGATAAAATGAAATTGATGGAAGTACAATGGTGTCAAATAACCACTCCACTGTCAGTCGCATAAAATCCGGTACCCGGATTTAGTGGCCCATTGGTGATTTAAGAGTACATAAGGTATTTAATTTATAATAAACCGTAAAACGGGATGATTCAGCACAAAGCAAAGCAAAGCCATGGGTATAAACGTCGTCTTGAGAACTTGACCCTTCTTTATCGACAGACTTGACAGCCGGTTATTAGAGTACAGGATAATTACGGGGCTAGTGCAACGATCCTACTGACTCTATAGCAGCACCTCCCAGCCGAGATTCGAATATACGACGACTGGCTTGTTAGGTTAGCATCATAAGATTGTTTTTATTCCAATGGTAATGGTTGCTTCTAGAACGCATTATTAGTTTGATATATGTATTGTAGTTTTCAGAGCCATACGATTTTGTTTGGATGTGGTTCCAAAATGTCTCCATTTTACTTCCATCAATGTCTTTTGATCAAAGCGATATGATTTGATGTGCCTCATGATGCATTATTCC
Source organism: Sabethes cyaneus (assembly GCF_943734655.1). NCBI lineage: Eukaryota > Metazoa > Arthropoda > Insecta > Diptera > Culicidae > Sabethes > Sabethes cyaneus. The sequence continues at coordinate 105,336,029 of NC_071354.1, read as the reverse complement.
AAAATCCAAAGAATTCCCCTGAACCAGGTACTGGATGTTCCGGATCCGATAGTGATGTGCTCATTTGCTTTCAAAATGTCTTTATTATACTTTGAATAGTCTCATTTTATCAAGATGATGTGATTTGATGTGCCGTAAGATGAATTATCCCAAAATTTAAACAATTTGTCGCGAATCAGGTACCAGATGTTCTTCCGGCACCGATGTTGAAGTGGCCATGTTGGTCCAAAATGTCTCCATTACTTCTTTTACCGACTAAATTCCACTACTTAATATTTAATCTTTTACCGACTAAATTCCACTACTTAATATTTAATCGCGACAGATACGTATACGCTTTGAAATAAGACACTGATGAAGCCTGCACGTCGTAGGCGAACTACATATCTGTTGCAAATAAATAATAAATAGTGGGATTCAATCGAAAAGTGTTTTCTTTTCTTTGATTTCAGATTTCAATTGTCATTTTCTTCACTTGCTGTTATTCACAATTATACAAGAAAAGAAAAAAGCGTAGAAAAGAAGTTAATTTAAGCATGTAGGTATAGTATTATATATGGGATTAAAAATACTAGTGAGTTGATTTTTCCAAATAAATTTATACTTACAAATTTCAAACAAATTTTGCGCATCAATATATGCTCTTTTCAATTCATAGATACTAGAGCTTAGAAATGTTATATGAAAAATAGGAAGTAAACGTTGCACGGTAGTAACTTTGTAAGATTTGTTTTCGTTAGTGACATTTTAAAGGACAGATGTCTTATGTCATGTATCATGTTTTAATAAATAAATCAAAAAAAGACAAGCACTGGGAATCATATCGATCGTATTTCCCATTCTCAAACATGTTTATGGCGCAGCTTTGGCACTATTTTTCGACCTCATCTTGTTTTCCTAACCCTCTAACATTGTAAAAACGATGCGATCAAGCTAATGACTATCTTTTCATGAAAGTACATTCAAAAGAAACTCAAGTTTTGATTTTCATGCAAAAATAATTATCTGAAGGAGCGCCAGCTAAGAAAAAGTTCAATTTCTCTTTTTCATATCTAATGCTCTATTCAGTTATTTTTTCTAATTCAGATATATTGCAAAATTGAAGCCAAGCAAACTAATAGTAAAATTTTGAGATTGATCATTTTGTTGTCGATATCCTTTTTCTTCAAAAGTGAAGTATAATAATAATTTTTCTGAACTCTTGTTTTTCAAAGATGCTAACTTTTGAACGCATGGTATTAATATCAAAATATCAAAAAAAATCTACCCTTTGGGCTAAAACCACTCAAAAAAAAATATCAAAAAATCTGCTATGAACACATATTTCATATTGTCAGTTCAAAACAAGTTTCGTATGTGGCTCTGAAAGCCGAAAGTTAAGGCCGACCGATTATAAAACTAAATAAGGTGTTTATCAAATAACATAAATGACGCTTAGTATTTACGCACCCAAGGAAAGAAAATATAATTATTCTACGCAATACGTTGTGAATTTTACTGGCAAATAAGGATTTTGAGGAATACGGAACGGACATATAAAAATATGGTCAAGTTAATTATAGATGTTCCTGAGAAATTAAATAATGATTATTGTGGCAGTAGAAAGGCTAGGTCACGCCGCTAGGTGGAGGTGGTTTTTTCGAGAAATCATGCTTATCGACTTTGGAAACACAGTTTTGAGAAACTCGCCTTCGCGATTTGCGCTCTGACACGAAACAATCAGCCAAAAAAGTATTCGGACAGCAGCGCACAATTTTTTCTCTTGATATTGTCAATTGCAAGGAAAATTGTACCATCCAAAGTGCGATATCGCTCATAAAAGTGCTATTTTAGCTTAAAACGTTTCGGTATCTTCGCTGCACTTTTTCGTTATCTTCCAAGCAATAAGTGCGCCGAAGAGACCGAAACAATTTAAGCTAAAATAGCATTTTTATGAGCGATATCGCACTTTGGATGGTACAATTTTCCTTGCAATTGACAATAATATTGTTCAGTATTTTTGCAAAGAATCTGTTCCAATCTGTTTGGGATAAAATTAACGTATTTCCAAATATTCCTGTGGGAATTGCTGGCCATTTTTTACAAGACTTCTATTTAAGTCATGTTGATTAAAAATCAAATGATTTCTTATTTTAGTTTTGAAATAATCTCAAGAGATGTTCAAACGGGTTCAAAGCTGGACTAAGTGCTGATGTTTTGATAATGCTAAGACAATTGTATTTATGGTACCGACCGCTTACAATGTATATTTAGATTGTTTAAATTCATCATCCCGGTACAATATGAATGCACCATACAACTATAAGTTTACTTTAATATGTTATCACAGAACAGAAGTGGAAGTGGAAATCCAAGCACGTACATGCTACTTTCTACAGATACTAGCGAACCTGGCGGTAGCGAGTCACTTTTATCCACGAAAACACACGAACGTATACGAATGCATACAAAAGCATGTGAAAGCTACTATGCGATTGGCAGCGAGCGTTCTGCTTATATTGCTGTTATTCGCTTCTATACGAAACCTTCCCAAAAGAAAAATAAACTTTTGCACGGTGCCTAACCTCAACTCTGGTTTGACGTTTTTGTGTGTTTTGTTTTGATTCCCTTTGTAACCTAATTTTATTGCTAGTGGGTTTATTACTTGTAATTGGTACTACTTGTTTGCGGAAACCGGAAATACCCGACTTTTCCGAAGCAGGAAAATGATAACAGTTCTGTACAATATATATTTTTGCCCTTTTTGCAGTTTTTTGCTTCTGGGTCTTACGAATAAGTAATCAAAACAAACCTCACAACACTGTCAAACCTGGGAGGAAAAAAACGCACTGACATCTGCGTGCAATGCTTTATAAAAACAAAAAAGACTTTGTTACCAGTTTTGATCGCCGAATCGTTCGGCTTCGGACTTCCACTTCTGTTCTGTGATGTTATTCTTGTTGACTTTTTCGGTGAGAAAAAGTTTATTTCAGTTTCGCTTAAGGTTGTTCAGATAATCGAATTTACACTTAGTTCTATCCAAAAATATATAAACTTGTTACCTCAGAGCTTTTCATAAAATTTATTGCGGTTGAATCCATTGAATCTAAATTGGTTTGTGTAAAAAGCCAAAACCGTGGATTTATACCGTCTCTAGACATTACCCTTCTTTATCGACAGACTTCGCAGCCGGCTGTTAGAATACAGGAAAATTACGGGGCCAGTGCAACGATCCTACTGATTCTAACTAGCAAGCCCTGCCAAGCCGAGATGGCTTGTTAGACCAGCATCGTACCTCGAAGCTAACTAGGCGGAGCTAACTGGTTTGTGTATGTGACATAAAATTGGTTTGTGTGTGACGCCTATGCTTGTATATGCATATGTACATGCGTGTATACATATATACGTAGACATAATGACAAATATATTTTGTTCTTGTCGAACTGAGTCGAATGACAGTCGCCATTATGGCTCGAAGAAGCTGGATACGTAAATGCATATCCAGCTTTTTACATGCCATAATGGCGGACGGCGTTCGTAATATTTGGATAGCATTTTTGACATTTCCTAAATACATCGCACGTTTTATTTCCGCACGTTCCTTTAGTTTTAACGTGAACGTGCGGAAAGAAAACGTGCGATGTAATTACGAAATGTCAAAAATGCTGTCCAAATATTACGAACACACTAACACAGATTATACGGTTCGCCATTACGACTCGTAAAAAGCTGGATAAAATTATTGAAAAATATTCTTCTTTACGAAGAAAATGCTCACTTATGTTAAACAAATAATATTTCATTCAGATTTTCAGGTTTGTATACCCAGCGATAGGATGCGTCTTGAAAACTGCTATCCAAAATAACAGTCAATCAAAATATCAATCAATCCGGCAAGAGCACAACTCACGTGACTTGTGCTCTATTGTGATAATAGAAACGATATTTAGATAAAATCATGCATTTTCCATTTTGGACTTATGGCCAACATTTTGCATCAAATACTCCTATGTGCGAAGTAAAGCTGAAATATTTAGACGAGTTGAGGAATTTCGTTTAGACGAGATTTTGAATGACAAGTGCACTCAAAACAAGAAGTCGTCAAAGTTCTTACTTATTGGTAGAGTTTTAGACCAGAGCGTAGATGCCAGGTTTTGCTCGAACGATTGTTCGAACTTCCACTTCTGTTCTGTGTGTATATCGCTAAAACCCAACATGGATGTTTACCAAAGATAAACCGTGACATTAGGACAGTAAAGATAGGCGACTCTATATCCAAAGAGTTCTCTACCATAATTATAAGCTTTTAACTTCATTTTTTGCACAGTTCTCTGCCACTTCCGAAATTCCGCAGGGCAGGCATCTTGGACGCTCGTGTTTTGCTGATGACCACAAAATGTTCTTTGTCAAAAATTACATACGAGCGTCCTAGTAGAATTCACGAATTATCGCGAACTAATTGGAAATAAATTTCTTTTATTTCTACTATAATTTGACTTACGTCACATATGACGTATACGCGTATTTCGGTTACGACATACAACCTTCATCAACAGAGTAGAAATTTGCCATGCTAAAATTAGAGTAAAAACTGATTTTTACTTTAACTAATTGACTAGGGGTGAAATGAGCACACTATGTCGCTAAACTATTCTGTCAGTTTTGCTGTTTATCTCGTTAGTTCTTGTTTACAGTGACGGTACGAACACACAAAAAGAAATTCGTAAGACTGAATTATTCAAAAAGAGTAAAAAGGCCTTGCAAGTGACTTTCGCCTTGGCCTTGTCCTTGGCCACAAAACAAGCCCCCTAGTACCACGGTAGTCCATGGCAGACGTTAGCTCGGTATGTGAGGATGTGTGATGTGTAACATACAACATTTTACCAAACGGTCGACTGTTGAGATTTCGGCAATATTTTACCGAATTCGATGCCTTTTTTTAAGTGTGCCTTCCAAGCATGTATTTATAGCCATTAGTCATTATAGCTCATGGAGTGCTCATTGTTTCCCACACACTGATTTTTTAATTTTTGAAGCATGAACTTGATGAACTTTTCTTCTTATTACTTTTGATGCAGAAAATCGGGTTTGTGAGGGATTTGAAATACAATGAGCAGAACTGGTACAACAGTGAAATCCATCCACAGATAAAGAAAAATATCAAAAATCAAAGAAAAGTACTATTCTCATACTCCCATTTCTAACATTATGCTTTTTAAATGAGAAACTTTCAAGTTTGTTCTCGGTTGCATATATAAGCCAACATGATTTATATACCTTAAGGAGAAATGAGTCATCATTGACTCTGTAAATTTCAAAAGCAGTTTTTTTGTTAGAAACAAAAATTGTGTTTATGAAAATATATTTTCTGTGTTCAGATTGGCAAGAAGAATGCAATGTATACATTTCTAAAAACAGAGCCCCTGTTTTGGGCCCAAATTTGCGAAATTGGGCTTTCCGGCGAAAAGTTAATGACTGCTCATTTCCCCTTAAAATTGAATATTTATTCTAATGCATGCGATTAAAGTATCTTGATTGTATGCCATGTTTTTTTATAATAGGTAGCTAAAATTATTTTTTAAAACTGACTTACTTCAGTCATTACATGAAGTCTTATATTTACGATAATATCCCTGAAATGGAAAACTATGTAATAGGATTGTTACCCGTTTCAGAAACTCATGGCTAGATGCTCGTTTGCTTTTTGAAATGTACAACATGATGTTCATTAGTGTTAAGCATACAGAGAATTGCCTTTACCGAAGTAGAAGACAATGGATATGCGGTATGCTGGGAAAATTACAAAAGAGGATTTCCTGCGGTTCCCAGTTGTCAAGTACCAGAGCTTGCGAGTGCGCTCTGATTTGGAAATGTGTAAACGTCGACGTACAAACCAAAAATGTAGGAAAGGGTGAGTCCAAACACAAATTTAATTTCCTGTCCGTACTTTAATTGAAAACCGAACATAGTCGAAGTACCTACTTCCTACCATCGTCAGTCGGTTCAATCTGAGCACCTGATTTCCTATCCGATAATCCAATTCATCTCACGGTGGTTGCACAGCAGTGGTTTTACCTATTCATACCTCACCAACGAGGCTGCGACTGTTTAGACCACTGTCGTTTATTGGAAATTGCATCATTGTGAACACGCAAGAGTAATTGCTTCGGCAATTTTTGTCAAACTATTTTGCGTTTCAATTCTCTGCTGCGTCTGTTATTTTATTGGCGGTAGTATACTCATAAATAATTTTCAAATTTTAACCTATATAAATTTCCAAATAAGCAGTGCCATGGTCAGCGATGTACACCCCATTTTCAAGTATTTAAAATTTACTAAAATTCGTAAAAATCCTACCATAAATCCTTGTTTTATTTATTTTATATATTTATTTTGTTAATTCATCTGACTATAATGGTCTACATGAATATTAATTGCTATAAAAGATTGCTACTTCGTATTCTCTGCACAAACTTATGCGATGGCTGCCCAAATTCGAACAGTTCTTCTACTCTCGAAAACATCCTGACGCAGGCAGTTACAGTTTCGTTACATCCAAAAGCAGTACGATGAAATGGTACGTTGCAGTAAACCGGTCGATCTTAAATTACGTTGTGAAGCGCGGAAATCCATGAGCGATAAAAGTTGTGGGGAATCGATTTCACCATTCATGACTTTAGACACAAACACCGCCTGCTGGTTTTTACGTCGATACTCCAGAGATTCGAGGTCAAGTAGGCGGTAACGATCCATGTACGGTGGAAGATCCACAGGATTACGCCACGGTAGATGTCGCAAAGCTATTCGGATAAATCTTCTCTGTACTCTCTCGATGCGCAAGTTCCACGACATTTGCTGTGGACACCATACTAAGCTGCAGCTCATCACCTCGCATTTTGCAACACTTATAGTGAGCCAGTTTTGTTTACACCAAACAGTGAAAACGTGCAGTAAAGCTTGTAGACGGCGACAATCATCAATTTTTTCAACTGCCAGAAACAATTTCAGGTCATCAGCATACACAAGTGTGCAACCAACCCCCACAGGAAAGTGACGTCGTTGAAAAACAGCGAAAAAAAACAGCGGCCCCATATTACTACCTTGCGGAACTCCAGAGATTGACCAAACTAGTGACTTTAGTCATGACCTTGAAATGCGGTCAGGCATATATTAATTTTTTGTTTTTTTTGAAATGATGATTCTACAATTGATGAAGGGACGGTAAGGGAAAGTAATGAAGAAGGATTTTTTTTCGGGAATGAAGGGGAAGCGTGGAAAGGAAGGGGGGGGGGGTAATAGGTAGCTATGCTTAACAAGTTGTCGTTGTGACTCCTATCTTTTGTCCAATGCTGGAAGGTGCATGGGATTACAGCTTGGTTCGACCCATGCACCTTCCAGCATTGGACAAAAGATAGGAGTCACAACGACAACTTGTTAAGCATAGCTACCTATTACCCCCCCCCCTTGCTTTCCACCCTTCCCCTTCATTCCCGGAAAAAAAATCCTTCTTCATTACTTTTCCTTACCGTCCCTTCATCAATTGTAGAATCATCGTTTCAAAAAAAAACTCCAGAGATGTTCGTGAATTGCGAAGCAATACAGGAACCAAGTTTCACACGCAGTATTCTACCGTGCAAGCACGAGCTTAATCATTGTATCATTTGTTGAGATGCACCGAGCCGGGAAAGCTTGCACAATAATATTACATGGCCAATTCGATCAAAAGCTGCTTTCAGGTCCGTGTAAATTACGTCTACTTGCTTCTTGTTCGCCATTTGCGAAACGCAGGACGATGTAAATTCTATCAAGTTAGTGCATACGGAACGACCAGGCATGAAACCATGCTGAGCCGTGGAAATAAAATTCTTTGTGTAGGACAACATCACTCCACTCACGACTATCTCAAACAATTTTGACGCAGCCGAAAGGCTGGTAATTCCGCGATAGTTCGTAATAGTTATAGCAAAATATCACTAACAGTAACATATTTTATCAAGAGGATTTATAATTGATATAACAGCTTTTTTGTAGCACAGTTGAGTGCGATCAATGTGCAGTAACTGTGGTTTCAACAAGATGGCGTAGCATGCAACAACTGTACAGAGACTATAGATTACAGAAGCGCCGAGACACTCAAAATCCGCAAAATTTTGAAACAAAACGGAGAGTACCATCATAAATAAAGGTAACTCTCCGCTTTCGGTCAAAATTTAGCTGTTTTTGAGTGTCTCGGCGCCCCTGTAATCTAAAGTCTCTGTAAACAACTGATTTATTGCAACGTATGGTGAACGGAAAATTTCGCGTAAGGAACCTGTAATTTGGGCCCCAGATCATGCGATTTAACGCCGTTGGACTATTTTTTGTGGGGCCATGTGAAGTCTCTAGAATACACCGCTAAACCGCATACGATAGACGCCTCTGAAGGACAACATTCGTCACGATATCAATAATGTATAGTAAATCCATCAATAATAGTTTTCATTGGATCGCACTTCTAAAAAGTAATCGTTCTCCTTTTGTCCAATAAACTTATAAGTAAGCAAAACATAGATTCTAACAGATGCTCTCAGTCGAGTTCAGTGAGACGACTGATTTTTTATCAGTGGACCTTTGAGTTCAACTTGAGCCAGCGCAGGCTAAACCATGTAAGTAAGAATGTGTAAAAATGCCCCAAGAGTAAGAACCTACAAAAGATTATCGACAGTTATCAATTTGCTAATATGCAGAGTTCTCATCAGCGTCTTAATTGAATCAATGCATGAATGAATAAAACGCAATCAAACTTACGATCATACTTTTTTAAATATATCCGTAGTAGCTAGCAATGATTTACAAGTTTCACCGTAAACTGAAGCGTTCAATTCGGATGATGATTTTCCATAAGATTGATTCAATCAATTTCTTTTTATGATATTTAACCCCTCTAAGCTCTACATCATTTCTAGCACCGCCAAATTCACTAAAATGGCCGTAACTTTTTTATCTCCCAATATTTTTTCTCCAAATTTGGGAATTTTTCCGAAAATATTTTCTATTTTCATAACATTCATATATAATGACCATATGTCATATGGTCCCGGAGTTATTCCGGAGTTCCTTGGGGGACTGTGACAAGGCTTTTTCAGATAAAGTTGCCAAATATTTAAAATTTGTTTGAAATCTGTTGATTTTTGTAAACATATCATCGACTGTTGACATATCAGTTACTTTGCTGTAGTTATGAGCCATGGTGCACGCCATCCGGATCCGGGGAGACACTATAAATCCGGAACCGGTTCCGAATCAGTAAAGTATGTCGTGTCGCATATCAAAAAACATCAGCACTCGACAAAATAGCGATTGGTGATCATCTCCTGTTTCTCAAAGGCCATATGGCCGATTCCAGGTTCCGAACAAGTTCCTTCGAAATCCGTTCCGGGCTTGAATCAGAAAACACCCGATTATGTAGACCTTAGAGGGGTTAATTTGCGCTCACTGTATAGCTCAAGCTACACTTTACACCATCCGATATTCGCACTAGCCTAACGTTTCCTGTTTTCTCTCTCTTTCCTCCTCTGTATTCTTATAGAAACCTAATGTAGTGAATACAGAACCCTTTCAACGCAGTATGATTTCATGATTGCTGTGCAGATTTACCCGAAAAATTTACGATCGCTTATCATATTTTGTAAACAATATTTTAAGCAATGAATTAAAGACGAAATATACAAGCTTTTCAATGCATTAAACCTGACAAAATGTTGACGAGAAATGCGTTAAGCATCTTATCGATAGCATGCCACAGGTACATTACATGGCATCTTTCAAAATTTTTTGTTTATTTGTTTTATAAAAGTTCATCTGACTCACAGTCTAAATGAATAAAGTAATTTTCTCTTCTGCTAAAAACATTAACTAGACGCTCACGGAAAACGTTGATTGGCACATTGAAGTCAAACATATCAAATATTTAATTGAAACGAGGGCAGATAAATCTAATTGGCTCATGAGCTCCAAACAAACGGTTAACGGTCTGATTGCAGCATACCATACCTATATGTTAAGCTGTTGTAATAGCGACGGGCAATCGACGTGGTTGTATAATAACTCGGCAGCGATCTTCATACGACGGCAGGTTCAGCGGATCTCTCCAGGGCAGATGACAAAGCACGCTGCGGATGAATTAAACCACACAATGGAATTTACGAGCGAAGAAGGGCGACGCTCTTATCCTGAAAACCGACGGGTCGAAATACTCGGAGGTTCTGAAGGCCATGAGAGGAGATGCCCTACTCAAGGACCTGGGCGCGGACGTGCGGAGCATCCGCCGCTCACGCACGGGCGAAATGATCCTTGAGTTGAAAAAGGACGCCACCAAGAAGAGTTCCGCATATAAGTCGATAGCGGAACGAGTGCTCGGGGAGGGAGTGCAGATACGTGCTCTCACACCAGAAATGACTCTCCAGCTTAAAAACCTGGATGAGATCACCGATGTGTGTGAGGTCGTACAGGCCCTCAAAGAGCAAAGTGGAGTGGTGGTGGCAACCGAGGCGGTTCGCCTGCGTAAGGGTCCTGTCGGGACCCAGGTAGCCACCATACGACTTCCGCTGGCGGACGGAAATGAAGCCCTGAAAGCTGCTAGGCTAAACGTGGGGTGGTCGGTATGCCCACTAAGCGTGCTGAAGCAATCGGAGGCTTGCTTCCGATGCTTCGAGCACGGGCATAAGGCCTGGAACTGCAAAGGGCCAGATAGGAGCCAATTGTGCAGGAGATGTGGCAGTGCTGGCCATAAAGCAAGGGACTGCGCGGAGCCTCCCCAGTGCTTGATCTGTACCGGTAAAAGGGACGCAAAGCACGTAACGGGAGGTCCAAGGTGCCCGGCTGGTGTGCCGGCGACCAAGCCACGATCATAGTGCAAGTGACACAACTCAACCTGAACCACTGCAGCACGGCTCAGCAGCTGTTACACCAAGCAGTTTCCGAGTCGGCAACGGACGTTGCCATCATCTCGGACCCATATCGCGTCCCTGCCGGAAACGGCAACTGGGTGTCGGATGGGTCCGGGACGGCGGCTATATGGACGACAAGCAGGTTTCCGGTTCAAGAGGTTGTGTCAACCGCAGACGAGGGATTTGCGGTTGCCAAAGTGGGTGGAGTGTTCTACTGCAGCTGTTATGCTCCGCCGAGATGGTCTATCGAGCAGTTTACGTGGATGGTAGACCGAGTATCAGTTGTGCTGACTGGTCTAAGGCCGGTGGTTGTGGCGGGAGACTTTAACGCTTGGGCGGTAGAGTGGGGAAGTCGTCGCACTAACCATAGGGGTCGGATTCTGCTTGAGGCTCTGGCAAAGCTCAACGTAGATTTGGCCAACGTCGGCACCACAAGTACCTTCAGTAGGAACGGTGCGGAGTCTATCATCGACGTGACATTTGGCAGTCCTGGTCTGATAGGAGACTGGAGGGTAGACAATGGCTACACTCACAGTGACCATCAGGCGGTCCGCTATGGTGTCGGTCAGATAACGAGGCGGCAGGTGGCGAGTAGAGCCAACACTCCAACCACCCGTGGATGGAAGACATCATACTTCGATCCCGAAGTATTTGTGGAAGCGATCCGGAGAGAGTGCGGTGATCGCGGTATGCCCGATCCGAACGCTGATCATTTGGTTGAGGTACTGTCGCGATCGTGTGACGCTACCATGCCTAGGAAAGGTCGACCTAGGTATGGCAGGTCACCGGCTTACTGGTGGACTGATGAAATTGCGGAACTCCGCGGAGCCTGCTTTCGTGCGAGGAGAATTATGCAAAGAGCTCGTTCGGACGAAGGCAGGGTTGAATGTCGAGTAGCACTTGTTGCTGCACGCGCAGCGCTTAAGAGTGGGATAAAAGCTAGTAAACGAGACTGCTTTGAAAGGTTATGTGCTAGTGCCAATGCGAACCCGTGGGGTGATGCCTACAGGGTCGTAATGGCAAAGACCAAGGGCGTGATGGCGCCCGCTGAGCAATCACCAGAGATGCTGGAGCGAATCATCGAGGGCCTCTTTCCGCGCCACGAGCCAAGGCCCTGGCCCCAGGCCACTGAGTCGTCCCACGGCCGACGTTCCAGTATCTCAGACCATAGTGTAGGATGGTCGGCCTCCCAGCCGAACATCCAAAGTAACGTGGGCGACGGCGGTTTGGAAGTCGGGGAGGAAGTGACGGTTACGAACGAGGAACTCATCGATATCGCTAAATCCCTAAAGGTGAGCAAGGCACCGGGGCCAGACGGTATCCCGAATATGGCCATTAAAGCGGCTATTCTGGAGGCTCCCGAATTATTCGGGGCAGTAATGAATAGATGCCTGGAAGCTGGCCACTTCCCGGACAGATGGAAGCGACAGAACCTGGTCCTATTGCCGAAGCCGGGAAAACCTCCAGGTGTCCCCTCGTCATATAGGCCGATCTGTCTACTCGATACTGCCGGCAAGGTGCTGGAGAGGGTTATCCTTAACAGACTCGTACGGTACACGGAGGGTACAAACGGGCTGTCAAGGAACCAATTCGGCTTCCAAAAAGGCAAATCTACGGTGGATGCCATCTTGTCTGTCACTAAGACAGCTGAGGTGGCAATCCAGCCCAAGAGGACAGGTATTCGTTATTGCGCAGTTGTCACGCTCGACGTGAGAAATGCGTTTAATAGCACTAGCTGGGACTCCATAGCCAGCTCGCTTCGGAGCGTCCAAGTGCCGGTGTCGCTGTACAGAATTCTGGAAAATTATTTCCAGAATCGTGTGCTATGCTACAACACGGAGGAGGGTCAGAAATGCGTTCCAATCACCTCAGGGGTTCCGCAAGGTTCCATACTGGGCCCGGTGTTGTGGAACGTCATGTATGACGAGGTGTTGAGGCTAAAGCTCCCGGTAGGGGTGGTGATTGTCGGCTTTGCGGACGATATCACCTTGGAAGTCTACGGCGAATCTATCAGAGAGGTTGAGTTGACGGCTGCCCACTCTATAAGCATTGTTGAAGATTGGATGCGATCCAGGAAACTGGACCTAGCGCATCATAAAACGGAGGTTATTGTGGTGAACAACCGCAAGTCGGTGCAGCAAGCAAATATCAGCGTCGGGGACTGCACTATTTCGTCAACGCGGTCCTTAAAACTCCTTGGAGTCATGGTCGACGACAAGCTCAAGTTCGGGAGCCACGTCGACTATGCCTGCAAGAAGGCTTCCACAGCTATTTCGGCATTGTCTCGTATGATGTCTAATAGCTCTGCGGTATATGGCAGCAAGCGAAGGCTTTTAGCCAACGTGGTCCAGTCCATACTCAGGTATGGCGGGCCGGTGTGGTCATCGGCGTTAGGTACCAAAAGCTATCTAGCCAAGCTGGAAAGCACCTATCGTCTCATGTGCTTAAGAGTGGCGAGTGCGTATCGCACAGTTTCACATGACGCAATCTGCGTCTTAGCGGGTATGATGCCTATTGGTATCATCATCAGCGAGGACGTAGAGTGCTTCAACCAACGTGGAACTAGAGGCATACGGAGTACCACAAGATCGGCCTCGATGATCACATGGCAGCGGACATGGTCTGATTCCACAAAAGGCCGGTGGACACATAGACTTATCCCGGAACTATCCGGATGGGTCAACAGGCGTCATGGCGAAGTCAACTTCCACCTGACACAGATTCTGTCAGGGCATGGTTGTTTTAGACAGTATCTGCACAAATTTGGGCATGCGGAGTCCCCCGAGTGTCCCGAATGCGCGGACGTTGAGGAAACTGCAGAACATGCTTTCTTCATATGCCCTCGTTTCGAGGGCGTGAGAAGCAACATGATGGCAGTTAGCGGACAGGACACTACTCCGGATAACTTAGTCCAAAGGATGTGTTCTAGCTCGGACGTCTGGGGTGCGGTCAATGCGGCTGCTACCCAGATCGTACTTGAGCTACGAAACCGCTGGAAAGCCGATCAACGGCAAATAAACAGCCTAACTACCATAGTCCGGTAGTTATCTAAGAGCGTGCGTTAAGCACAATAGCCCCTCCCTGAAGTAATACCGATAAGGTGGTTCCAGGGGGGATTGAGCCTGGAGACTCGAGTAGGGTTTTAGTGGGTCTGGATCTTCACGATCTTCACGGGATACCAAACCCCACTCCCTGAGCTGTCTTCTCAGGTGTCTGATAGCAGATTTCCCTACTCGTTAAAAAAAAAAAAAAAACACAATGGAATTTGTTTCAAGGATTGATCTGACAAGGGAACGATAAAGCGATTTCAGTCATCGAGGATCACGAAACTCATACCCGGTCGAGGCTGTGGCTGGAAAAAATAGAGTTATACTCAATTGGCACACGCTTTCGACAGAATGAAATTATGTTGCACATGTCAATACTTAACGTTAAGCAGTTTGCGGCACACTAGTCAACAAAAGCATTCAAGTATTCCTGTAGGTCCACACAATCGCTTTGGCACGTGAGGACTTTAAAGATTTTCGTATCATCAGCATAAAACAGTCGACAGCCAAGCAGTAGCAAAAGCGAAATGTCATTAATAAAAATGGAGAAAAGAAGCGGGCTCAGATTGCTGCCTTGCGGGACTCCAGATCGATTGGAGAAGCAGTAGAAAAAGTAGATCCCACTTTGACACACAAACTTCGATTGGTCAAGTATGATTCAAATCAGCAGGTGGCGTCCGTCGAATCACGTAGTCGCTCCATTAAATTGGTATGGTTATCCAGGTGAAGCAAAAACATTAAATATTCAAACGCAAACCTCACCTACGTTGTATTTTCTTTATCACATGCCTCATTTTTCAAACAATAAAGCAAATTAAATAAAAGTTATAAAATATTTTGCAGGCGCGCATAACTGTTCCTGGATTTCACTACAATCAATAGAGAGACTACAATAGAGAGATTTCAAATATAGCTTGAGGTTGCCTCAGAAATGGAAACGAAATCACTTTATTCACATTATTTTTGGCAAGCGTTCAACTCACCACTGTAAAAGTTTCAATATAAAAATTTTCAGCCTTTTGTGGATGTCACATACTGGGAGATTACTGTGACAGTTCACTTCCAGTCGGTAACTATTAAAGTAATCGATATACCACAGCCGTTTTTCCTGTATAGCGACCACAATATTTCTCGTGACATTCGGATACGATGACCAACGATCATTTCCTTCTGCGCCCATGCTAAATAATGAATAATAAAAACATTGAGTTGATTCAACATTTAAAGAACGTTGTGATCGAAAACAATGAAATATGCATCATTTATTGATAATGAAACTAGCTATATACTTTGCCACGTGGAACTAAGTATGTACTCTCAATTACGATAGGCGCATGCAAAGGTATATGATTATAATTTCTTCCCCTGTGCTATTTTTTGTACTTCCCATACAAAATATCGATCAATTTCATAACATGATACAACCTAAGATTGAACATGCATTATCCACTCGTGCACGAGAGCAGTCTGCATCTGCATGTACGTCCAAAATGCAACCACATCGATGACGCGATCTGAATGATTTGCGGTTCAGCATTTGATTCTCGTCCTTTTCCTTTGCCATAAATCACTGTCCGTAACTCGACGATAGGCTTGAGTGTGTACTATTCGACTGTTTACAGCTGGTGAGTACCACCAGTGCTATGATTTGCCAGTCAGAAAGAACTGATTTGTGATTTCGGTAATAAATATTTAGTTATATGTACAATTACTCTTCTATTTCAGTGTTTACTCTTTACCTATTTTACCTATAGTTAAATGTTTAATTTAAAGTTTTAGTGCTCTGTGCTTGAAGTCTTATCTAGGCATATCTCAATTCAAAGAGGATTATTTAATGTTAATTTTTTTATCATGTACTAGCTGACCCGACAAACTTCGTATTGCCACAAATTAACCTGTGTTGTACATAAATCATGAATCTCGGATGATCTTTGTCACAATCTCGAGTTTTGCAAGCCCCCCAGTTGGCGGCGCTTCCGACGGCGGGTCACCGGCAACACTCGCGACCGTCTCGTCCTGAATGATCTAGTGTTACTATAGATAGTTTTTGTTTTATTTGTATGAGAGTCCATATCCCCCTACCACAGGGGTGAGAGGTCTCTAACTATCGTAAAATAAATTCAAGACTCCAAAATCTCCCACATGCCAAATTTGGTTCCATTTGCTTGATTAGTTCTCGAGTTATGAGGAAATTTGTTTTTCATTTGTATAGGAGCCCCCCCCCTCGTAAAGTGGGGAAATCCATAGAAAATATTCTTGCCTACAAAAATACTCACATGATAAATTTGGTTCCATTTACTTGATTAGTTCTAGAGTTATGAGGAAATTTGTATTTCGTTTGTATGAGAGCCCCCCATCTTAAAAAGGTAAGGGGCCCTAATTCATCATAGAAAAAATGGTTGCCTCCAAAAACACCCACATGCCAAATATGGTTCCATTTGCTTGATTAGTTCTCGAATTATGAGGAAATTTGTATTTCATTTGTGTAGAAGCACCCCCTCTTAAAGTTTGGAGGGGTCCTAATTCACCATAGAAAATATTTTTGCCTCCAGAAACCTCCACATGCCAAATTTGGTTCTATTTGCTTGATTAGTTCTCGAGTTATGAGGAAATTTGAATTTCATTTGTAAGAGAGCCCCCCCTCCTAAAGTGAGTAGGGGTCCCAATTCATCAGAGAAAAAAATTTTGTCTCCGAAAACACCCACGTGTCAAATTTGGTTCCATTTGCTTGATTAGTTCTCGAGTTATGAGGAAATTCGTATTTCGTTTGTATAGGAGCCCCCCCTCTTAAAGTGGGGAGGGGTCCTTATTTACCATAGAAAATATTCTTGCCCTCGAAAACTTCCACATGCCAAATTTTATTCCATTTGCTTGATGAGTTCTTCAGTTATGAGGAAATTTGTATTTCATGTGTATAGGATCCCCCTCTCCTAAAACGAGGAGGGGTCCCAATTCATCATAGAAAAAATTTTTGTCTTCAAAAACACCCACATGCCAAATTTGGTTCCATTTGCTTAATTACTTCTCGAGTTATGAGGAAAATTGTGTTTCTTTGGTACAGGAGCCCCCCCTCTTAAAGTGGGGAGGGGTCCTAATTTACTATAGAAAATATTCTTGCCCTCGAAAACTTTCACATGCCAAATTTGCTTCCATTTGCTTGATTAGTTCTCGAGTTATGAGGAAATTTGTATGGAAGCCCCCCCTTTTAAAGAAGAGAGGAGTTATAATTCCCCTTATAAAGAGAGGAGGGGTCTCAATTTACCATAGAATAAATTCTTGTCACCGAAAACACCCACATGCCAAATTTTGTTCTATTTGCTTGATTAGTTGTCGAGTTATGCAGAAATTTGTGTCTCATTTGTATGGGAGCCCCCCCTCTTAGTGGGGGGAGGGGTTTCTAACCATCACTAAAACCTTTCCTGGCCCCAAAAAACCTCTACATGCATATTTTCATGCCGATTGGTTCAGTAGTTTTCGATTCTATAAGGAACATACGGACAGATAGACAGACAGACAGACAGAAATCCTTCTTTATAGGTATAGATTAGCCGACCCGTTTCTCTTCCTAGATGCCAAAGTCCATTTTATACTTTTCCGCGATAAGTAGATTCTAAAACCTACGAGGTACCTTGAGTAAAATTTTCCGAAACAGCAGTGATTAAAGTCTGTATTTGAAACTGAACATTTCAAGTTTTGCTTTTACAGTCCACAGTTCTCCTTTATGGCTAATTTAGATTCCCAATTAACACTTTCTGTTCACATCGCCGCACCTGACCGAGTATGACGACACAGTGAAAAATAAGTTGTCGGTCCAATAAATTATCTACAGCAAATAACCTATCATCATTGGTAAAGTAAAGCTTTGCATGATCGTAACGTGTGTTTGCATATGATGAGCATGCAACGTGCTTCATAAGATGTTAAGGGAAATACTGTCTAGTCAGGGATGGTCCGATCACTTTGATTCCATTAGGATTCATTTCACAATACCGTCTCAGCCTAGCAAAATTTGATAAACTCATGTATGGGACATTTGTAGAACTAGTTATTATCTACAATTTTGCTGCATAAAGTTTTGCTGTAGCTTTTGTAGTTACGGAGCTACAATGCTAGTAAGTCATTAGTAACTAACTAGTTATTTTGACCATCATAACCCTAATCATAGCCACTACCTTGTAAAATATCTTCTACGCAGGTTAATTAATCCTGCTTACAGTGCCGCCTCTTAATTTTCCAGATTTTCAGAAATATAATTATTACACCCAAATATCTATTCAATCAATTTTTGTAGAGACCCGCTTAATTACTGTCACTAAAGAATTTTCCTCATCCACTCAAAATATGATTAGTTGTGTTGGCTACAATTGAACCAAAATTTGAACTAAAAGTTCAAATATCCTATAACCTCCAATGTTCGATCAACAATTGATGTGTGAGTTGGGATGGGATCATATTAGATATGTCACTTTGAAAATTTAGAGAACATAGAATTCTACTTCTAGCGCCTGAAAAAAAGTCTAAACTTTTTTTACGATAGAATTCGACTATTAATTTTATTCTGACATATAAACATTTCGCTTACGACTTGCAGTCTTCATCAGGTGCGTTCGAAAATAGACACTAATGAAACATGTAAGTCGTAGGCGTAGTTTTGTATATTATTTCATTCAATATTTTTAGGGGTAATTTGAATCGGTATGGACCCAGTTAAAATAAAAAGGACAACGATTATTGGAAACTTGGTACACGCGCGGGTATCCTGGCAACAAAACTGCAGAAGATGAAGGTCGAGATTGCAGCCATCCAGGAAGTGCGATGACGGAAGACGGGAGAACGCGGATTCCACACAGTAGATTGCGGGCACGACATTCAAGTGTCACATGTACTATCGGCGATAAAGCAGAGCATGGAGTCGGTTTCGTATTCATGGAAAACAAATGAAGCGTGTCATTAGGTGGAGGCCCATCAATTACCGTCTATGAGTGTTGGGTACTGCAGCAGTGCCTTTTCCAGTGCGTGGTTTGACGCATTGTAGATATTGTGAAGCGATCAAAATACGGCAAGCTACAATGGGCTGGCCACATAGCAAGGATGCCGGAAGAGAGACCAGCGAAAACAATATTTAGCAGAGAACCCGACAAAGGCCGACGACTACGAGGCAAACCCCGTACCCTTTTGATGAGCGCTGTTGACGAGGATGCAGGTGTTATGGGCGACTGGAGAGCGGCAGCCCAAGACCGATAATGTTGAGAAGGCTCCTGAATTCGGCATGGATTCGGATTGTCGCCGAAAAAGTAAGGCTTATACAAATTTGAAAAAAAGTTTATGTCACCCCCCCCCCCCCCTTCAAAAATTTTCGAAATTTGAAGGGGCAAAAAAATAAAGTGAAATAATGTTGCATTTTTTAATGGTAGGCAGATTTTTACAATTCAACGAGTTTACATCTCTAAATTACCCAATCCATGCAAAGTTGAAGTAATTATCCCGTTAGTCTCGATCAACTATCCTACACCATCTAAGCTTTCTGATTCCTGCTACAGGTCACAGGCGACTATTGTGCTTAACCTTTAAGTTCCGACGCCGAAAATTGGGGGCTTGGAATAAGACTTTTGGCTCCATTCACTTTAAATTTTGTTCCACTTTAATTCAACTTGCTTCAAAAGAACCGAATTAGATTGAGGTATCAATCAACTAAACATTGTATTAGTGAAATTTGCTACCACTTTTGACGGAGATATTTGCTGTCATAGGTAGTAGATAAGAATAAAATAGAAATACAACAAATTACACACTCCGGAACATCACCACGGGGCTCCAAATTGATCGTTTTATTCAGTAGTGTCCAAGTACCTACCCTAATTTTGGATGTAAGGGACGAAAAACTTCAAGATACAATTTTTTACCATGCATTGGACGCATGCAGAAAGGATGTCACTGAACTGTTCGAATCTTTTCAGACTATTGTCATGTTGTGATTACCATTGGGATTAACGGTGGCCCCGACCATTCCATCAAATCAAGTCATGTTAAGTTATATGGCTTTTATATTTAGTTTTATCTGCTTCTGCTTTAAAAATGGAGTTTTAGTATGGAAATGTGCGAAAGTGGAATTAAATTGGAATAACACTTTCATTGCTAGGCAGTCGAAACAGTTTATCTCTCCAAACATTTCAATGTTTCGTAAAATCCTAAAGCTTTCGAAGAAAGATCTAAGCATTTATACTGATCTTATAACAGGACATTGTCCAAACCGCTATCATCTGAAGCTTATAAGGAAACTGCAAGGTGATTTATGTATGTCGATTCTGTGGCACAGAAAAAAGACTCGAAACACCTGTTATGCCGATGTCCGGCATTTTTCAATTAAAGTTCAAGGTTCTTCGACAGAGGGCTGTTAGAAGCCCTGATATTTGAAAAACAGCTCCCAGCGCAGTACTGCACTTCTACCGAAGTGCAGCACCGGACTGGACTAATGCTATTAGTCAAACAATGACAATCGCTTCTGATAGTGGTGCGTTTGCATCCTTAATATATCAAAGATAAACACGTTATTGTTGAGAACCAGCATCAGCTGAGGAATGGACTGATATTCATATGACTAAAAGGTTGACCAACAAATAAGTGGTTTCAAACGTGAATGATGTGAGTGATTGTTTTTCTTAAAAAATGTCAGTAGCATTGCGCAAGCGTTCCAAGTAAAAAAGTTGTAGGAGCCTAAATTGCCATTTTTACGAGAAGATTAGATTCCGATACTATTTCGTGGTTACCGAGTTCTGAACTAGTAAGTGACACAGATTTGGATTATTCTAAAATACAAGGTAACTATCCGAGTGATATGCAAGTAAAAAGCAAAATTCAAATGAAGGTCAAGTTACACGTTTATGGCTCGCTAAGGTGATCCTTTAGCAATCCACTATTTACAAGTTGATTCATCTCTAGCAGAATACATTATGTGCTCGGATCAAAAAATTTTGAAAGTTGTTTTGGTTTGGACTAAAATTTAAGTACTGTCAACTTTTTTGTATTAAACTTTTATTAATCTGGATGAATAAACACTGGTTTCTTCTCCTTTGTTTAGTTATTGAAGGTTTGAGTTAATTATTTTTTTCTTGCCCCCCCCCCCCCCCCTTGAACAATTTTTCGAGACCAGGACATAAACTTTTTTCCAAATTTGTATAAGCCTAAGTAAAGTAAGTAAATTAGATTTCAATTTTCTTGAAAATTCATTACATGTAATTCAAAAATATCTCGAATAGTTCACGGTATCTTGCTTTTTAACTTTGTCATTTTTATTTATTAGTCTTAATGCCAAATTAAAATTTGAAAAATTCTCATCCTTTGAAATTAGTTGCATGCAACTTGGATTGCATTTTCATATAATATATATTATAATTTGGAACAAACATAGTCCCGCCTCAGATTACAGCACTTTAGTAGAGCATTGATTAGAAAGAAATCAATATTTTTGTCAGGGAGCGTGATTGAGGAGTAATTTAATATTTTTCAATTTTAGTGCAATATAATTGATATCCACTATTATTCACTTATCAAAATGTGCAATCAATACTAGCAACACGAACGCGAAGCATGTACCAATATTGGTGGAAAACCTGAGCTATAAAATTGAAACGATTCAATTTATTTTTGAGGATTTGTGGTCGCTTCTTTCTTTCCCCACGATTGAACTCGAAGCGGATAGATTTTCAAAGCATCTTTTCAAGCACGTGCATAAAAAGGCATCAGAATATTTTATTCCCGATCAGCCGCCGTGAATGCTACGTAAGCCTCGCCGTAAACGAATGGAGAGTGCATTTGAATGCATAATAAAGATGCCTTTGCCACGCGCATATCCTAGCGTGAGTCTCCAACCCAAACCAAACATCCATAGGTTTCGCAGTACGGTGGACCGCCAGCCATGTTAGAATATATACTTTTTCTAAAATTTAGTTTCACAAATTGCTGACATTGTCGTGACACAAATCCAGAAAAGCGCATAGACAGATTCTTCCTGGCATCTCACGTACTGTTAAACTCAATGATGTTTTCAAATAGTTTTGATAGTGAGCATCATATTGCCGTTTAACAATAACACACTCCAGTGCCTTGAAATGCGAGTGCGTCATAGGGAAATCACTTATTGTCTAAAAAAATCACAGATATTAGAATAACGCTAATATTACTGACTATGTGATTGCCAACAATACAAACCATATGCCAACAAAACTTTTAATGTACTTAATGGTGAAAAATTATCTTTTCATCAGAATCTTCAAACGAAAGGCTGAGAATGGTGCAGGCGGGAAACTACGGTGGGCCGGCCACGTCACAAGGATGTTGGACGACTGTGCAGTGAAATCTATTCTCTCCAAGAACCCACTGCACTGACATCAGTAACAGTGGAATCCAACGTGCTAGATTGCTCGACCAGGTTGAATCTGACTTGCGTGTGTTGAGATGCTCAACGAATTGGTGACCGAGTACAGTGGAGTGAAATTCTTGATACAGCAGAAGCCACCCTGGCTCCTTGTATGCTGCTAAAAGAGGAGAAGCAACGTATTATATTAATAACTTATCTGTTCAATACTCCAGTTTTGTTAATGGCACCCCAAGCAGCTGCTTGTTTAGCACCGGCTGTTAAGGTGAAACCGAAAATGGCTCAAAGATGGCTGGATAAATGGCTACCGTTTGATTCATGTATTGTTTTGTGCCTTAAAAATGCATTTGTATTGGCAAAGCATGCTTTCGCCATGTAATCAGTGCTTTCAGTATTGCTACAATTCCCTAAAACTTGTCATTTCATTTATATCAACAATATACAATTTTTGATAAAAATTTTTATAACTCATTCAATATGCATCCTAGCGACAAACAATCTTCAGTGTGTAAAAAAATTCGTGTGTAAAGTTATTGAGCATAATTGATTTTTCAGCTCTCCTTTTTAAGGGGAAACCGAAAGTGGCTCAAAGATGGCTGGATAAATGGCTACCATTCGGAGCATGTATTGTTTTGCGCCTTAAAAATGCATTTGTATTGGCAGAGCACGCTTTCGCCACGTAATCAGTGTTTCCAGTGCTATTATAATTTTCTAAAACTTGTCATTCCATTTATCGATCTGCTATATATCAACAAACGCTCAGCAAAACATAATTGCTAATGGAAAAAAAATTCACGCCACAGATGCTGATACCTAAAATCTCACCAAGCCCTAAGTATGATTAGAAGCATATCTATTGGGTGCTTTGTCCAAAGTTAAACGCGGTCTAAAGGAAACACCGCGCTTGAAGAAAACACCGCGCTAGAACTGCTGCCAAAATATTGTAAACAAACATGTTGTTCGCGTAACTGGGTGGCCAAAAGTAACCAAAACTTTATGATTTCTGTTCTGTGTAATTTCTTCCAATAATATCAAAATTGACCCAGAAATGTTGTTTGTAACGTTCCGCAATCTCACTCACTTTTCTCAGAGTACTACTACTACTACTACTACTACTACTACTACTACTACTACTACTACTACTACTACTACTACTACTACTACTACTACTACTACTACTACTACTACTACTACTACTACTACTACTACTACTACTACTACTACTACTACTACTACTACTACTACTACTACTACTACTACTACTACTACTACTACTACTACTACTACTACTACTACTACTACTACTACTACTACTACTACTACTACTACTACTACTACTACTACTACTACTACTACTACTACTACTACTACTACTACTACTACTACTACTACTACTACTACTACTACTACTACTACTACTACTACTACTACTACTACTACTACTACTACTACTACTACTACTACTACTACTACTACTACTACTACTACTACTACTACTACTACTACTACTGCTTTTATTGTATTGTATTGGGCAAAATTAGGGTATGATTTATAACAAAAGTTTTACAGCTCCTAAACAAGCAAAGATAGAGGCATACTACATTCGGCAAAGTTGTATATTTTTACTATTTGTACAACTTTATTAAACGTGAAAAAGTCATACAACAACTACAAAAAAAGCTAAAATATAAAAACTGATTTTGACGATTCACATATAAGAAATAGGATTTTTCTATCTTCGCTGAAGAGATAGAAGGTTACGGTCTTCAGCAAAATTTCTTGTAATAATATGCTCTAAAACTTTACAGCCCTCATCAATATGTTATATTGAAGCTGAAGAAAAATAAATTTTTTATTTCACTTTTAGGGGGATTATTCAAAATTTGAATTTCACCAGACGATATAACTTTTAATTTTAAGAAACTCTCCCAAAGGTTCCATAAACCTAAAGCCAAGTTTTCCTACTCAAAACTCTAATGCGCACATATTTTTGGTTTTGGACAACTGTGAAGCCCCACGGGAATATGTTCCGGAATGGCCATGCCGTGGCAAAATCATCAGACAGAATCAAAACAATGAAAAATGACCTTCTGGAGTATTTTCATGAATTTAGACACCCATATTGCCAGTGTTGCACACCAAACAGTTTTATGGCCACAGGAGGTCCCACGGGAACTTGTCGTAGAATGGCCATTCCTAGGATATATCATTATATTGTTTCAAAACAATGAAGAATGATCTTTCAGAGTAATTTGAAGAACTTTGGACACCCATATTACTATAATTACATCCAAAAATATAAAAAGCCGTTGAATTCCGGAATACATCCTCGGAATACCGGATTTCCGGGAGCTAGATGAACCATTTCCGGCTCTGATGTAACCCCGCTGAAAGTGGATAAGTTCCTGAATCTTTAGGTGGTAAAAGTGTCCGAATCGGTCAAAAATTGCCAAAGTTACAAGCGTTTCAATTTGTGGGTACCCGGATACCCTTGTCGAGCACCTAAGGGGTAAAAAATTTCGAAGCCCCCCCATTCCACCCCCTTAAGTGCTACATAAAAACTTATTTTATGAAAAGTTGCAATTTAATTAGTTCTTAGATGTCACAGAGTTTCAGTATCCTAGATCAAAGAAAACTTTGGAATTTTGTACTTTGAAAGCTGAAAAGGTACCCGGGTACCCTGTCGAACACATAACGGTTAACGACACTTCTAACGAACAGAGAATTTCCGTTGATAGCTGTATTATTTATTGGAATCACAAAATTCTGTAAGCGACGTCCTCGAGATAATACTAATTTCTGGTGCAGAGTCGACGAACTGCGGCTGATCATTAATTTCCCAATGAACATGCATGAGCGATGTGCATAGAAGCGTTGCAGTGGGCAGCCAATAAGATTTCTCTGCAAGTGGGCTACTCTTGAATAACGATTTAATCCGTATACAAATCTCACGCAGCAGTTCAAGGCAACTCGCAGTTTATCTAGTGCGCCAGCGCTGGGATTAGCATGAACTACACCACCGAACAGATAATGTGGAAAAATAAGGCTTTTGAACAGCTTTAGGCGTGGGGCAGATGCCACGCAGTTATCGAGCGTGCGTAAACTGGCATAAATTTTCTACATTGTTGACGAATCAATCCATCCCATTGTAAGTCACTTTGGAACACATAGCCGAGGTTTGGTGACGAGAACTCAGCGAGAACTAATTTGGCCAATAATTTATATGTCCTTCTTTTTATGCAAAACTTTTTTATTGCTTAGATAATTTACCTATATTTTGCATATATTTGCATTCTTTTGCTAAATTCATTTATATTGAATTTTGATATCACTAATAAACAAATAACCAAACTAGGGAAAATATCATAAAAATTGCAACAAAATAAAAAAATTAACAATAACACTAAATTACACCAACCGAAGTTGTTAAACAAAAATTAAACAAACTCAAACATATCTCTACACACTTAAAAAAAAGCGCCGAAGTCGGCTAAATTTTGCCGAGATTTGGACAGCCGAGCGTTCGGTAAAAATTTCGGTTTTGCAAATCGACGTTTACGGATCTTTACTAACGTTTGGCATCATAAAAAATTTTGCCGAACGCTCGGCTGTCCAAATCTCGGCAAAATTTAGCCGACTTCGGCGCTTTTTTTTTAAGTGTGTACGAAGTATGAATAGTCATATAATTTTTGTTTAGACATTCACTGATATTATATACAGGTATACTCCGATAGTACGTACCCTCGTTAGTACGTGCCCTCGATAGTACGTACCCTCCATAATACGTACATTTTGCCTCGATAGAACGTATCCTCGATAATACGTACATTTTGCCTCGATAAAGGGTAAAATCATTGATTTAAAAAAATTAAAAATTAATTGCTATTTTAAATTAATACCACTAAAATATATATTTAAACAAAAGTGTATGCAAATTTGCAAATTTCATGCAATATTAAGCGTAATACAATAAAGCTTCAGAACCTAAAATTGTGATTCGATAGTACGTACACTTCGGTAATACGACACTAAACGAAGCAAAGGTGTACGTATTATCGAGGTATACCTGTATCAACAAAAATAATAACAATAAAAATAAAGGTAGGCATCAAGCCGGCCCAATCGCCGTAGGTTGAGTTTTTTCATGGCAATTTTGAACTAATGATGAACTGGGGTACGTGATATTACGATGTGTCATACATTCGTCCAGAAGAAGTTCGAACGTTGTCCTTATTCACGAAAAGAGAAACTCTAATTTTCCTAAATAGTATGAATGGAATTCTATCGTGACAGTTTTTCTGATTCATATGTTCACAAACCTGCAGCCGAGATTTCAAAAGCACGCAAAGAAAGCGGCTACTGGCACATACATATGTAAACGGAATCAGACACACGTCAACGCGCACTATGATGGTTTCACGTCCGGCCTACTATAGATACCTTCGTCAGCGCTGCTATGCCGAATGTTGTTGGTCGGTTGTAGGGAAATGTGAATTTATATTCCAATTTGAAATCTAGTCACGATCTTACTTAGAAAAATATATTTTTGCCACACGAGTATGTGTCAGAATCCAGGATTGGCTAAAATGGTTTGCAAAAATTGTTTGGTACATAGCCCTGTATGGGACAGCACCACGATGGAACCCACTATTGGTCTTACAACTAATAACAATGCTCGCTAACAATATTTCAATATTCAATAATTGTCGATAAAATAATTGTTGACAAAGTAATAAACGCAACAAGAGTGCATAAAAGGTTCAAACCAGCAGAAAAACGGTAATGGTAGGGTAACTGGTGGTAAAATGCCCAGTCGGGGCAAAATACGCCACTGTCATATTTTACTAAATGCTCACTTTGAAACACTAATTAAGTTGCCAATCGCTTTTATTTTAGATTATGAAGAAGTGTAGATCGTAAAAGTTTACTATATCACATGAATCATACGAAAAATAGAGAAGATATTTTCAAGCCTTCTTCTTCTTCTTCAGCAGCATAGAGCCGGGATGGCTCGTGCTGTTTCAAGCACTCGTCTCCATTCAACTCGGTCTTGGGCCACTCGTCGCCAATTTCCTAGTCGTCTCAGAAGTCGCAAATCGCTTTCGACCTGGTCGAGCCATCGTGCACGTTGGGCCCCCCTGTTCCTGGTGCCGGTGGGGTTGTTGAAGAGGACCGTTTTCGTCGCACTGTCGTCCGGCATCCTTACGACGTGTCCGGCCCACCGTAGCCTGCTAACTTTCGCTAGATGTACTATGGGAGTCTCCCCAAGCAGTGCCTGTAGCTCGTGATTCATACGCCTCCGCCACTCTCCGCTTTCAGTTCGTACTCCGCCAAATATCGTCCGCAGCACTTTCCGCTCAAACACGGCAAGGGCGCGTATGTCCTCCGTAAGCAGCGTCACGGCTTCAAGTCCATAAAGAACTACCGGTCTAATAATGGTTTTGTACATTGTTAGCTTCGTGCGGCGGCGTATGCTTCCTGATCGTAGCGTTTTACGAAGGGCAAAGTAGGCCCGATTTCCCGCTTGGATGCGCCGCTGGATCTCCTTACTAGTGTTGTTGTCCGCGGTCACCAGTGATCCCAAATACACGAACTCTTCTACCACTTCTAGTTCGTCGCCGTCAACGGTTACCGTCCGTGGGAGGCGCGCATTTGTTTCCTTTGAGCCGCTTCCTTTCATGTATTTGGTCTTCGACGCATTTATTTTTAGCCCAATTCTCCTAGACTCCGCTTTCAGTCTGACGTAGATTTCCTCCGCCGTCGCAAAGTTCCTGGCTATGATATCGAAGTCATCTGCAAAGCCTAGAAGTTGGCTACTCTTGGTAAAAATCGTGCCTCTTGTTTCAATGCCCGCTCGTCGGATCACCCCCTCAAGAGCGATGTTGAACAGCATGCAGGATAGACCGTCACCTTGTCTCAACCCTCGTCGCGTCTCGAAGGGACTCGAGAGTGTCCCAGAGATGCGTACGAAACACATCACTCGATCCAATGTAGCTCTGATCAGTCGCGTCAGTTTGTCCGGAAAACCGTATTCGTGCATTATCTGCCATAGCTTGTCTCGATCGACTGTATCGTATGCTGCTTTGAAATCGATAAAGATGTGATGCGTGGGCACGTTGTACTCCCGACATTTCTGCAAGATCTGTCGGATAGTAAACATTTGGTCCGTAGTTGCGCGAGCCCCCATGAAACCCGCCTGATAATTCCCTACGAAACCTTGTGCTATCGGTGACAGCCGGCGTAACAGGATCTGGGAGAGTACCTTGTAGGCGGCGTTTACCAGCGTAATACCACGATAGTTGCAACAGTCTAGCCGATCACCCTTTTTGTAGATGGGACAAACCACTCCTTCCATCCATTCCTCCGGTAGCTTTTCCTCCTCCCAAATCCTCGAAATAACCCAGTGTAGAGCCTTTGCTAGCGTTTCCCCGCCATGTTTATAAAGCTCTGCCGGTAGGCGGTATTTTCAAGCCTATTTCTTACAATTTTCACATCTCTTTTCAAGCGTCGATGACACTGGACGAGTTTGTAAGATGCTAGACAGCGATCTCACGAGTGGGCGAGTTAGCGAATGCGTGAGTCATGATGATACATAAATCGGCAAGTAAGCTAGTATGCGAGGGGTTTTGATAAATCTAAAACGTACTAGGCAACGATGTCGTACATACAAACAAATGTTTGCTAGATAAACGATCAAGTTTAACGTACATAATGCACAATGTACACAAGAGTTATCTTATGTTATTTAATTCTAACTTCTTCATAAATGTTTAATTGGTAATATGAATATGAATTAGTAATATGATATGAATTACTTCAATTACTTTACATTGCATTTACAATTTCAAAATTAGTAAAAACATTTGGCATTTCTGGTGTTACAAAATAATAATTTAAAAACCCCTCGCTACGTCACTAGTTACTCGCAACTATGATGCCACACAGCTAGTGTGCTAGCCAACAAGCTCACACGCCATCGAGTAGCCAGTAAAGTTGAGCAGCAACGTTACTCGCAACTGGCAAACAATCTGATAGCCAGCTAGTGTGTATGATGACACAGGGGGGAGGGCTCTGTAGCCGCAAGGTTACCGAGTCTGCTTTGACAATCGAATGGTCATGGGTTCGAATCTTAGTAGAATCAGACCATTCGATGTCAAAGTGATTTTAGCATGGGTTTATTCTCAGACCCCTCATCACCCTTCCTTCATGCTGAATTCTATATTATCCCGATTATCCCGCACTGGCCTATTGGCAGTGCAAAAATGAGCCAAAGGTCAATTCTTAGTAGATCTTCCGATCGATTGGTGTAAGAATATTGAAAATCGATCAAAAACCGCTAAGCTATTAGCGTTCAAAACCTGACCACTTTTCGAGAAAGCTGTTTTGGTATGACACCCTATCCCAAACCTTGCCGTAATACGTAGTCCTACGTCAAAAAGCCTTTGTTGTGTGTTGGTGCTGTGTGCGATTCACAATTTGTACTTTGTGCTTGTGCGTAACCACTAAAGAACACTCCTTACTTTCCCTTATACACTCAAATCGCTTTTTACGCGAAGGATACGTCCCGCGTAAATCAAAACCGCGTAAATTCCGAAATTAGCGTTAAAAAAAACCGCGTAAATTCCGAAATTCGCGTAAAAAACCGCGTAAATTCCAAAATTCGCGTGAAAAAAACAAAATTTTGCGTGAAAAAAACTTTGTGGATTTCACACTACGCGAAAAAATAGACGTTTTGAGCACATCCGCGTAAATTCCGAAAATCGCGTAAAAAACCGCGTAAATTCCAAAATTCGCGTAAAAAAATCCGCGTAAGTTCTGAAATTCGCGTAAAAAACTAACCGCGTAAAAAGCGACTTCAGCGTATTTTCTACTCTCCCGGAAGCAAGTAAGGCTAACCTGTGCACCAATTTGGCTTATTTAACTGTAACGCCTGACGACGGCCCTGCCGGCAAGCCCAAGAAACAATGTTTGCTTATTAAACCTGGTCCATGGGCATCTCGTCCCAGATCTTGGGAATGAGCTTCTTGAATTGGTCCATAGTGTTCACTTTATGTTCGCTCTGCTTGGCCAGCATGTACGACCATACATAAAAGTCCAGGGGTTAAGATCCGGGGAGCTGGGAGGTCACAAAGTCTTGCCGAGAAAATCAGTCAAATTCTCCCGACACCATGCTTGGACGATATTCGCCGTGTGGGCCGGTGCGCCGTCCTGTTGAAAGACGTAATGATCTTTTCCGTAGAGGGCACGAAGTGCCGGGGCCACAACCTTCTCCAGAACCTCGGTCTTATAGTGCGCGGGTTGATTTTCACGTTTTTCACGATTAACACCAGTGGAAGCTTCCCACACTTGGATACGACCCTCCAAACCATCACCGACGCGACGCTCTGGAACCGCGGGATGTTTATGTGGGACGGGGAGATGCTGGCCAACGTCGGCGCCCACAGCCGATCACTTTGGACATTGTGCGGCTATTGCAAGATGAAGAGTTTCTCATCAGAAAACACGAACTCCTGACCAGCGTGTCACGAAAGTATCAGTTTTACTCTGTCCAACCTCTTCTTCGTTGTAGCCTCCGTTACCCCGTGAACCTTGCGTTTCTTGTATGGCTTGCATCCCAGGTCCTTCGCCATGATGGTGTGGGCAGTACCGATTGACACATCCAGGTCAACAGCAGTCTTCCGGATCGAGTGGTTCATTTTTCGACGAACCCGCTCCCTCACCACCTTGATGGCTGCTGGCGTCCTCGCCGAACGCGGCCGCCCGGATCTAGCATGGTCCTTGGCCGAGCCCGTCTCCCGGTACCGATGGATGGTGTTACAGATGAAATTCCGCTTCACCCCTTGGGATTTCAACCGCCGAAATATGTCGCCGGGTCGCTCATCTCTCGCAAACAACTTTACTACGACGATGCGGTACTCCTTCATCGCGCGCGGTAAACTAATAACAAATGACATCAAGTCGACACCTTACGCGTCGGTTAGCCTATATATAAGGCTAAAGCTGACACCAATACCGATACACAAAATGCATATGATGCGCACTTACACAACGATAAAAAGTTGTATTTGAACTTATTGTACACCCTGTATATATATATATATATATATGTTGGGGAAGAATAAATGTACATATATATATATATATACTAGCTGACCCGACAAACTTCGTATTGCCACAAATTAACCTGTGTTGTACATAAATCATGAATCTCGGATGATCTTTATCACTTCTCGAGTTTTGCAAGTCCCCCAGTGGGCGGCGCTTCCGACGGCGGGTCACCGGCAACACTCGCGACCGGCTCGTCCTGAATGATCTAGTGTTACTATAGATAGTTTTTGTGGTCTTGTTATTGATTAATGTTTTATGGAAGAGTCTCGAATTTCTCGAGTTGGATTAGTTTTTGAGTTTCGCCAAAATTTCTGTTTTATTTGTATGAGAGTCCATATCCCCCTACCACAGGGGTGAGAGGTCTCTAACTATCATAAAATAAATTCAAGACTCAAAAATCTCCTACATGCTAAATTTGGTTCCATTTGCTTGATTAGTACTCAAATTATAAGGAAATTTGTATTTCATTTGTATGGAAGCCCACCCTCTTAAAAGGGAAAGGGGTCGTAATACACCACAGAAAAAAAATTCTGCCATCTAAAACTCTCACATGCCAAATTTGGTTCCATTTACTTGATTAGTTCTAAAGTTATGAGCAAATTTGTATTTCGTTTGAATGGGAGCCCCCCCCCCTCCTAAAAAGGTAAGAAGTCCTAATTCATCATGGGCAAAATGGTTGCCTCCAAAAACACCCACATGCCAAATGTTGTTCTATTTGCTTGATTAGTTCTCGAGTTAGGAGGAAATTTGTATTTCATTTGTACAGGAGCCCTCCCTCTTAGAGTGGGGAGGGGTCCTAATTCACCGTAGAAAATTTTCTTGCCCTCGAAAACCTTCACATGCCAAAGTTGGTTCCATTTGCTTGATTAGTTCTCGAGTTATGGGGAAATTTGTATTTCATTTGTATTGGAGCCCCCCCTCCTAATGTGGGAAGAGGTCCTAATTCATCACAGAAAAAATTCTTGCCTCCAAAAACACCTACATGCCAAATTTGGTTCCATTTGCTGGATTAGTTCTCGAGTTATGAGGAAATTTGTATCTCGTTTGTACAGGACCCCCCCTCCTAAAGTGGGGAGGGGTCCCAATTCATCATTGAAAAAAAAATTGTCTCCAAAAACACACACATGCCAAATTTGGTTCAATTCGCTTGATTAGTTCTCGAGTTATGAGGAAATTGGTATTTCATTTGTACAGGAGCCCCTCCTCTTAAAGTGGGGAGGGGTCCTAATTCACCATAGAAAATTTTCTTGCTCTCGAAAACCTTCACATGCCAAATTTGGTTGCATTTGCTTGATTAGTTCTCGAGTTATGAGGAAATTTGTATGGAAGTCCCCCCTCTTAAAGGGGAGAGGAGTTATAATTCCTCTTATAAAGAGGGGAGGGGTCTCAATTCACCATAGAATAAATTCTTGTCACCAAAAAAAACACCCACATGCCAAATGTTGTTCTATTTGCTTGATTAGTTCTCGAGTTAGGAGGAAATTTGTATTTCATTTGTACAGGAGCCCCCCCTCTTAGAGTGGGGAGGGGTCCTAATTCACCGTAGAAAATTTTCTTGCCCTCGAAAACCTTCACATGCCAAAGTTGGTTCCATTTGCTTGATTAGTTCTCGAGTTATGAGGAAATTTGTATGGCAGCCCCCCCTCTTAAAGGAGAGAGGAGTTACAATTCCTCTTATAAAGAGGGGGGGTCTCAATTTACCATAGAATAAATTCTTGTCACCGAAAACACCCACATGCCAAATTTGGTTCTATTTGCTTGATTAGTTCTCGAGTTATGAGGAAATTTGTATTTCATTTGTATAGGAGCCCCCCCTCCTAAAGTGGGGAGAGGTTCTTATTCATCATAGAAAACATTCTTGCCTCCAAAAACACCTACATGCCAAATTTGGTTCCATTTGCTGGATTAGCTCTCGAGTTATAAGGAAATTTGTATTTCGTTTGTATTGGAGCCCCCCCCCCCTCTTAAAGTGGGGAGGGGTCCCAATTCATCATAGAAAAAAATTTTGTCTTCAAAAACACACACATGCCAAATTTGGTTCCATTTGCTTGATTAGTTCTCGAGTTATGAGGAAATTGGTATTTCATTTGTACAGGAGCCCCCCCTCTTAAAGTGAGGAGGGGTCCTAATTCAACATAGAAAATTTTCTTGCCCTCGAAAACCTTCACATGCCAAATTTGGTTCCATTTGCTTGATTAGTTCTCGAGTTATGAGGAAATTGGTATGGAAACCCCCCCTCTTAAAGGAGAGAGGAGTTATAATTCCCCTTATAAAGAGGGGAGGGGTCTCAAATTACCCTAGAATAAATTCTTGTCACCGAAAACACCCACATGCCAAATTTGGTTCTATTTGCTTAATTAGTTCTCGAATTATGCAGAAATTTGTGTTTCATTTGTATGGGAGCCCCCCCTCTTAGTGGGGGGAGAGGTCTCTAACCATCACTAAAACCTTTCCTGGCCCTAAAAACCTCTACATGCAAATTTTCACGCCGATTGGTTCAGTAGTTTTTGATTCTATAAGGAACACAAAACAGACAGACAGACAGACAGACAGACAGACAGACAGACAGACAGACAGACAGACAGACAGACAGACAGACAGACAGACAGACAGACAGACAGACAGACAGACAGACAGACAGACAGACAGACAGACAGACAGACAGACAGACAGACAGACAGACAGACAGACAGACAGACAGACAGACAGACAGACAGACAGACAGACAGACAGACAGACAGACAGACAGACAGACAGACAGACAGACAGACAGACAGACAGACAGACAGACAGACAGACAGACAGACAGACAGACAGACAGACAGACAGACAGACAGACAGACAGACAGACAGACAGACAGACAGACAGACAGACAGACAGACAGACAGACAGACAGACAGACAGACAGACAGACAGACAGACAGACAGACAGACAGACAGACAGACAGACAGACAGACAGACAGACAGACAGACAGACAGACAGACAGACAGACAGACAGACAGACAGACAGACAGACAGACAGACAGACAGACAGACAGACAGACAGACAGACAGACAGACAGACAGACAGACAGACAGACAGACAGACAGACAGACAGACAGACAGACAGACAGACAGACAGACAGACAGACAGACAGACAGACAGACAGACAGACAGACAGACAGACAGACAGACAGACAGACAGACAGACAGACAGACAGACAGACAGACAGACAGACAGACAGACAGACAGACAGACAGACAGACAGACAGACAGACAGACAGACAGACAGACAGACAGACAGACAGACAGACAGACAGACAGACAGACAGACAGACAGACAGACAGACAGACAGACAGACAGACAGACAGACAGACAGACAGACAGACAGACAGACAGACAGACAGACAGACAGACAGACAGACAGACAGACAGACAGACAGACAGACAGACAGACAGACAGACAGACAGACAGACAGACAGACAGACAGACAGACAGACAGACAGACAGACAGACAGACAGACAGACAGACAGACAGACAGACAGACAGACAGACAGACAGACAGACAGACAGACAGACAGACAGACAGACAGACAGACAGACAGACAGACAGACAGACAGACAGACAGACAGACAGACAGACAGACAGACAGACAGACAGACAGACAGACAGACAGACAGACAGACAGACAGACAGACAGACAGACAGACAGACAGACAGACAGACAGACAGACAGACAGACAGACAGACAGACAGACAGACAGACAGACAGACAGACAGACAGACAGACAGACAGACAGACAGACAGACAGACAGACAGACAGACAGACAGACAGACAGACAGACAGACAGACAGACAGACAGACAGACAGACAGACAGACAGACAGACAGACAGACAGACAGACAGACAGACAGACAGACAGACAGACAGACAGACAGACAGACAGACAGACAGACAGACAGACAGACAGACAGACAGACAGACAGACAGACAGACAGACAGACAGACAGACAGACAGACAGACAGACAGACAGACAGACAGACAGACAGACAGACAGACAGACAGAC
The DNA here is from genome assembly GCF_943734655.1 of Sabethes cyaneus. Taxonomy (NCBI): domain Eukaryota; kingdom Metazoa; phylum Arthropoda; class Insecta; order Diptera; family Culicidae; genus Sabethes; species Sabethes cyaneus. The sequence goes on along the minus strand of NC_071354.1, from coordinate 105,300,534 downwards.
AGACAGACAGACAGACAGACAGACAGACAGACAGACAGACAGACAGACAGACAGACAGACAGACAGACAGACAGACAGACAGACAGACAGACAGACAGACAGACAGACAGACAGACAGACAGACAGACAGACAGACAGACAGACAGACAGACAGACAGACAGACAGACAGACAGACAGACAGACAGACAGACAGACAGACAGACAGACAGACAGACAGACAGACAGACAGACAGACAGACAGACAGACAGACAGACAGACAGACAGACAGACAGACAGACAGACAGACAGACAGACAGACAGACAGACAGACAGACAGACAGACAGACAGACAGACAGACAGACAGACAGACAGACAGACAGACAGACAGACAGACAGACAGACAGACAGACAGACAGACAGACAGACAGACAGACAGACAGACAGACAGACAGACAGACAGACAGACAGACAGACAGACAGACAGACAGACAGACAGACAGACAGACAGACAGACAGACAGACAGACAGACAGACAGACAGACAGACAGACAGACAGACAGACAGACAGACAGACAGACAGACAGACAGACAGACAGACAGACAGACAGACAGACAGACAGACAGACAGACAGACAGACAGACAGACAGACAGACAGACAGACAGACAGACAGACAGACAGACAGACAGACAGACAGACAGACAGACAGACAGACAGACAGACAGACAGACAGACAGACAGACAGACAGACAGACAGACAGACAGACAGACAGACAGACAGACAGACAGACAGACAGACAGACAGACAGACAGACAGACAGACAGACAGACAGACAGACAGACAGACAGACAGACAGACAGACAGACAGACAGACAGACAGACAGACAGACAGACAGACAGACAGACAGACAGACAGACAGACAGACAGACAGACAGACAGACAGACAGACAGACAGACAGACAGACAGACAGACAGACAGACAGACAGACAGACAGACAGACAGACAGACAGACAGACAGACAGACAGACAGACAGACAGACAGACAGACAGACAGACAGACAGACAGACAGACAGACAGACAGACAGACAGACAGACAGACAGACAGACAGACAGACAGACAGACAGACAGACAGACAGACAGACAGACAGACAGACAGACAGACAGACAGACAGACAGACAGACAGACAGACAGACAGACAGACAGACAGACAGACAGACAGACAGACAGACAGACAGACAGACAGACAGACAGACAGACAGACAGACAGACAGACAGACAGACAGACAGACAGACAGACAGACAGACAGACAGACAGACAGACAGACAGACAGACAGACAGACAGACAGACAGACAGACAGACAGACAGACAGACAGACAGACAGACAGACAGACAGACAGACAGACAGACAGACAGACAGACAGACAGACAGACAGACAGACAGACAGACAGACAGACAGACAGACAGACAGACAGACAGACAGACAGACAGACAGACAGACAGACAGACAGACAGACAGACAGACAGACAGACAGACAGACAGACAGACAGACAGACAGACAGACAGACAGACAGACAGACAGACAGACAGACAGACAGACAGACAGACAGACAGACAGACAGACAGACAGACAGACAGACAGACAGACAGACAGACAGACAGACAGACAGACAGACAGAAATCCTTCTTTATAGGTATAGATATATATATATATATATATATATATATATATATATATATATATATATATATATATATATATATATATATATATATATATATATATATATATATATATATATATATATATATATATGTATTTTGATGACATCAAAAAAATATTATGTTAAAATGGTGCTGCAGGTTGAAATATACAAATTTTTGCAAGTCGGCAATTTCTTTACATGTTTTTACTCGTTTTCATGATTGAAAGCTACTGTATAAGTAAATTAAAGTTGTTTGGAAAATGTTTTGTACCTCACTACCTTATACCATGCGGTATCGAAATCCGTACAGCTTCGAAATCCGTACACCTAATACAATTTGCTTGGTTATATGTATTAAACAGTCTAAATGCAAAATATTAATAATAGGCCTAGACCCGTGGTTTATTAGCATTACGTCAATGTCAAAATATAGGTAGTAGGTCACGAAATACAAGTAATAAAAATTAAAACGTTAATGCCTATCAGATTTCCTTCTAAATTGGCTGTGTTGTTAGCAATTTGCTAAGAAAATAACTTCCAATAAAATGAAGTGTAAAGCGTACTTGAAGTGATTTTCCTATTTAAAATCCAGAAAATCAATTTGAACTAAAGGTGTTTATCGTTCTACAGCTTAATATCATTCATTATGGCATTGAAATAATATTTATTCATCATAATTAGTACTGTACGGATTTTGATTCAGTTTTACTAGTTGAATCTAAATCCGTACACCTGTGCAGTATCCTTAGCGATCCAACTCTATTCTATGTTTTGCCATACAAAACGGAAATAACTAAAGCTAAATATATGTCGATAAACTGGAATATGGCAATTACAATAATATATGGTGGATAATCCTTTAATAAAGCATCGAGATAGTTTAAGTTCCGGTCACTACGATAAAAGCTACTATATTGAATTGGTACTCTCGAAATACCGGAGTCTCTTCTGCAATTTTTCAGCTTTCTGTATAATTTGCAACAAAAATCAAGAAAAATATTATATATTGTTTATAAGTGTAGTTAATTTACTCTAAAATGTTAAAAAGTTTGTTTCTAAGCCTAATATTTCCTGAAGCATAAGGAAAAGAATACATTAATAAGAACATAGTAAGAACATTTAACACAAACGAGGTTTTGTTACAAGTGGGTGGTCCCATGGATAGAGGCAATATTTAATCAGTACCAAACGTGATATTTTAGCTTTCCGACCAAAAATGAACAATTACCCATAATTTGGCTTAAAAACAAAAAGATTGATTCCTTGTAGTGTTCCTAATGTGCGTGTGAACGACTCTTAGATGAGCAGGACTAAAATACAATGCGTCAATTATCGAGAAAAAAATATTTTATAAAACAATTATTCAAATAAAGAAAAACAACTTAGCCACAAACTTTAAACTCATTTCGATCAAGCTTACACGGATTTAGATTCAAAATTAAGCGGACTTTAATTGATTTTTAACTTGGTGTACGCATTTTGAGTCACAGGTGTACGGATTTTGAATCAGGCATAAAAAAGTGTACGGATTTTGAATCAAGAGCTGCACATTTTGATCTCGATTTTTCATAACTAAGATTAATTTTAGCTTCCTATTATTTCAAATAACGTTAAAATAAGCATTATACTGTCAAAAGAAAACATGACGAATTGCTTATTACAATATCATAATTTTATATTGACCATTTGAAATTGTCTAGTTCTTAGGTGTACGGATTTCGATACGACACGGTACTGACTTGACGGTCAAATAAACATTGACATCACTACAGGTCTCTCCTGCCTTGTCTTGTCCATCATTTGTAAACAAAATTAATCTAAGGGGTCAGTCCCGGCGTAGTGGTCAGCATTCACGCCTCTCACGCCGAGGACCCGGGTTCAAATCCCAACCCCGCAGAAGTCACGAATGACATAAGCTGTTAAAGTGACTATAATCTAACAAAAAAAATTAATCTAAATGTAATGCTTGACTATTGTAACTATGTAAAAAATTGTAGGCAACTAACTGACGCAAAGCAGCAAAAGAAACATTCAAAACTATTCTAGGATGAGAGAGCCGCTGATTTTCCTCGCTTTGAGAATTGCTGCGTCACGTCAAATGTACAAATATCCCTTCAGCCCTGTTTCCGAGCAAGACAACAGTTCCGAACAAACTCTTGCAGCATATGGATGTTATCTGGCAAGAGGAAAGGGTGACCGCTCATTTTTCTATGAAGTTTGACTTTCAGGACATCAAATTGGACAAGATTTAATGTTTAAACGCAAACGGTTGAAGAAAAGGGATGGTTTCAAAGTCCGGCGTACTTCGCAAGCACAGATATCAAATTGGTCTAGGTTCAATCGTCACAACTCGCAAAGAATCTTCGTCCGGTTGGAACGGGGAGATTTCGTCACTTTTTTTCCAAAAATACGTTAAAACTATAATGGCGTCTTTTGCAACCAATCACGAAGCGAAGATTTACAGTTGGATAATGCTTCATTGTTTTCAATTCACGCGAAACTTTTAAAAAGGACCTATGTAACAATGAGAGAGAGATTCTCTTTCGCTTATCACAGCGATGCAAGGGCACTTTAATACATCAGCTTGCATGAATCGGTTGCTGGCGTCACAAGCTAGCTGTTCGTTATGAAATCTTTGATTAAAATGCATTTATGTCGCCGCAATAATCAGAAGAGAGGGACACCAAAGAGAATCTCTCAGGCTGTGAACCATTTCGCGAAATTTTTAACTTTTTGGTTAAAATTTGACAGTTCGATGGTTATTTCTCCTTGAGTGGTTAAAATTAGTTTAGAATGTGAACCATTTCATATTTGACGGATTGATAGTTTTTTTGCTCAATGAGAGCATATAAGGTGAGGATGAAAATATTATTTTTTCTGTCCGAGTTAAAATCGGAGGAATTTTTGATGTTCATTTGCTTTTATTTGATAGATAAAATTCATCTCATTGCAACACGGGTTGTTTGAACATATTTATAATGCGATAAGCATCTATACCAATGTAAAAAAAATCTAACGAAAAATCAGTGAAACTTGTCGAAGCTCTCTTCCTCACCTGTGCATATCTCATTGGCTCTCAGAACTTGCCCTGCTCCCTGCTCCCGAGCAGGGTTATTTTCGGAAAACCATCGAACTGTCAAATTTTAACCAAAAAGTTAAAACACAGACAAACAGACATAACACTCGTTTTCCATTCATCGTACCGATAAAACCGTCATTTCAAATTTGGGCTTAGTTGGGAATGTCTCCGTTTTGGTCAAAGTGGCGCTTTTTGACGAAAGAAGGGGAATTCCCTATAAAAAATAGTTGCTTCTTCGAGGGACACCCATATTGCTATTTGATATTTGGGAATGTCGATCATAGATGGTGCTAGTGTTCAGGCTAAATGTGAGGTACGATAATTTTGGTTGATTTTTCTTCCAAGTGTTATGTCTGTTTGTCTGTGGTTAAAAGTTTCGCGAAATGGTTCACAGCCTCAATGTTACTTAGGTCGGTTTGAAAAGTTTCGCGAGAATTTTTCAATAGTTCAACACCAAGAATCCATACTTTTCTTCAAAGGTCCCAAAGGTCAATTCTTAGAAGATCTTCCGATCGATTGGTGTAAGAATATTGAAAATCGATCAAAAAACCGCTAAGCTATTAGCGTTCAAAACCTGACCACTTTTCGAGAAAGATTTTTTGGAATGACACCCTATCCCAAACCTTGCCGTAAGACGTAGTCCTACGTCAAAAAGCCTTGTGTGTTATGTGTTAGTGCTGTGTGCGATTCACAATTTGTACTTTGTGCTTGTGCGTAACCACTAAAGAACACTCCTTACTTTCCCGTATACACTCAACTCGCTTTTTACGCGAAGGATACGTCCCGCGATCACAGATTGTTATAAACATACATATGCCAGAAATGTGGTTTACATTAGTCTTTGATCTAATGATCTGATATAGTCCTACGTCAGCCTTTCGTACAACCCTTAGGGCTGTGTACCTTGTAGTTTTTTGGAAAATCGATTTTTAGTTTTAAAAATGCTTATTTCTCAGTGTAGAAATTAATTTTTATTTTTTTCAGTATTTTTTTATGAAAATTCAGAACATTTTCTAGAAGTCACCCATAGATCATTTTTTGTAGGTCCTAAAATTGTCGAGTTATATTTTTGCCTTTCTACTATATGAAAATATAGTATAAAGGTATTTATAATAAAAGAGAAAAAAAATTAAGCCCGTTCCAAAAGTTAGTCTAGACCAATTTTCGAAAAACTAAGTATGAAGTATTCCACCACGCACACATATAAAGATTTTTTGACATTAGCTGAGGCCCTCGCTGAGGCTTTTTGCAGTAGGAGTAATATCAACAACATCAAATTCCAAACTCCCGGATCCTCTCCTCCACTCTTTGCTCCCCTCTCACTCCTACATAAGCGATCCTCAGCAAATGTCATTCTCGTTGGTGACGAAACCGCAAATTACTTCATGCAAATTTTTCCTAAGTATGCAAAGCTGTATATTTACATGAACTGTTTACACACAAAAAGTTTCATTGAAAGCTGAGAGGGTGCTGCCAACCCCATAGACGAGTAGGTGTGAAATCCGTCAAGCTTTCCAGTTATGTGTGTATTGGTGCTTGAAAATGAGGCAAACAACAACAGTAAACAAAAGAGATGCATTCCTTTGTCACCAAGGTACAGGATGAATTTCGTCTTCCGCTGGCTTAAATACCAGCAAATTTTCAAAATATGAGCTTGAATTTGGAACAGGATGGAAAATTTAACCGAAATATGTGCTCTGCAGTGTGACAAACGGAGAAACACGACTAGTAATCGCTATTTTTCGGTTTGTTCCTCCAGCATTAGCTGTTCCCCAAAATGAGGTAAACATCATGTATATACACGCGTATTTCGTGTTTGATAGTGTGGGTGCTTGCGCTGTCAGAGAGCTCTATAACCTCCAACTGGTAACAGTTATAAAACTGTTCTAATGCCAAGTGGTCACTCTTCAGAAGGTTTTAAAAGCAAATATTAAATTTATTGTTTATGCTGCTATAAATTCCTTTTTTTCGGAAGGTTTTTACAAACTTTCTAATTGTAATGTTAAGCGTAAGTAGTTTAATTACGCTCTATGTATTTTTCGCTGCTTGGCAGTAGCCATCATAAGTTCATACGGTTTTTCGTTGCGTTCTGCAAAGCTCTAAGGGTACCGCCAGAGTGCAAGCGACATGCGACGCGACGCGAAATTTCTTGCTGTAGTTATACGCGCAGCCCTTTTTCGCTCGAAGCAGGACTGTGCATTTAGCAACATGAGAGCGAAGTCGTGTCGCGTCGCTGTCGCGTTTACTCTGTACAGGGCCTAAGACACGGAACTGTGCTAAATATCAAAAACAGGCAGCTGTAATATGCACAAACTAAATAAACTCGATTATCCAATCCCTTAGTAAAACTATTATAGCTGCATTTTTTGGCTGGCAAATGAGTGAACATGTGCACATATATATTACCTCTGTTTTCTAACTCCTATCTCTACCTCCACGTAGTGCCGGCTGGGGTACGGCAGCCAAAGTTGCGCGCCTGGTGGCTGCGGGGTCTGGGCACACCGAGGAAAAGTTATTTTCTCTGCTGGATTAGCACAGAGAGAGAGACTCTCAATCGGTCTATTTACACATTCTGCAGTTATGCCCTTTGGCGGTTGGTGCCGAATTGTACGTTTAGGCAAAAATTGAGCCACGGGACCTGACCCTGCCGTGAGAGTCGGAAAATCAGGAGCCCCTAAGTCAAGGTCCAACTCCATGCCGATGACTGAATGGCTGGAGGGGTGATAACATGCCAGTCGCGAACGGAGTGCTTTGGGCATCTTGCCCCTAATGTGCCATGTGGGGCTCTGGTACGGTCGATCTTTGTTGTTCCTTGCGTCTCGTGGGAACAACATAGGAGTCCTACCCAATTTCCCTTATGGATATTACGCCAAGTGCGTTTTGGCCAACATAATTGGCTTCGCTTACAATTTGCTGTCTGATCTGTGTTGGAGATTGTTTGTGCATAGACTCCGCTAGTCAAATAGTTAGAGTTGCACAAATGAATCTTTAACACAAACGGGCAGCAAATTTGTATGTATGCGAAAAACTTTTTAATGGCTCTGTCACCATCGCATTGGTTCAAGAACCAAATTTTCGCAAGGGGTACTTTCATTCGACGGATATTGGAAACCAGAACTTTGCTGTTTTCAGCAAAACTGGTATGACAAATCCTCGTTTGATGCCCAGGGCATGCATATTGTTGCATAGGTCAATAAGTGCATGCCTCATCTCTGAGTTGACTCGAGATATTTCGAGATAGTCGAGATATTTGTGCAGTCACAGTAGAACTCGTCGTGGATGATGTCGGTATTCGAACCATTAAAATCGATTCATAATTGACAGAGCTAAAGGCATTCAGTCTTTCATATTTTTGCGACCACCCCATCGACATCTCTATATCGAGCTGCAGTGAACGTCAGCGACCGCATGAAATTTGACAGCGGGCCCAAATCAGACTGAGGGCAGTTGAATGAGATGCAGTGCTGACATGCTATCGCATTTTCGCACACACGAGATGATGACGGCGAAAACATGGTTGCCTGCCGATGGGGTGTTCGTGACGGTAACTAGAATCCACAGACTAACAGACGTAACACTTCGAATAAATTTCCTAACAAAACATCGTTTCAATGACACCCCTAAAACTTGGTTGCCATAAATTTAGCAATGCTATAAATTTACTTCTATATTATCTGACAACAGCGCCAGCACAGGAGAGCGGCGTTCTCGCGCAGCGACGTTTGTTTGAGTCTTGGCTTAAGCGAAAGTTTGTGTAGGGAACGAACCGAGTTAGATGAATCAGCGTAAAACAAATCTAATGAAACTGAATTATTTGCTTGAGTGTAACTGAAATTCCTTGCATAGGAAGAATACCGTCATACGAACGATAAGAGACAAGGAGAGAAATGTATCGTTCAATAGGAGAGTTACGCATACTGTGGCAAGATATAGCATACTCTAAACAAGAGTCAGTTTTTGGACGAACGTAGACTTTGACGGACGTTGTTCCGTATTCCGGAGGGCTCGGTTGGAAATAACCGACGGACACGACAGTTTGAAATTATCGTTTTTATTGACGATGGAATGAGGCTTCAGTGTTACGTCTGTTAGTCTGTGTAGAATCTATAAGTTGGTAAAAAGCAGTCCTACGTCCAAAATCAACAACATGCTTTGGTGCTGCCATGAAGTATTCCACCATGTGCACATATAAAGATTTTTTGACATTAGCTGGGGCCCTCTCTGAGGCTGTTTGCAGTAGGAATAATATCACCAACATCCATTTTCAAGCTCCCGGATCCTCTCCTCCACTCTTTGCTCCCCTCTCATTTCTACATAAACGAGCCCCAGCTAATGTCATTCTCGTTAGTGACAAAACCGCAAATTACTTCATTCCCTTTTTGCGATTGTAAAGACATGACCAGGTGTATGATGCACTTATGTGTGCACTATATCAGCCATCCGTCATATGGACGGTCAATTATGCTACGCTATGCTATACTGTACTATTTATGAACTTTTTTCTTTGGCAAATGCGGTACCCAATAAACACCGAAGCTGAATTAAAATGCTACTGATTTGGTCACAGCTGATTTAACTCTGAATACAGGTGGTAGACGCTAAATAAATTGTAGTAAAGGCCTCTGTATTCTATAAGTGATTAAGCAACCAACGAATGCGCTGTAAATAAGCTGCTTCACATTATAGTGTCACAAGCATATTAGGCGCATCTTCAACCTCTCCACAACCCGTCAATATTCTCAATAATTGTGCTATACTAGCTGAATAAACGATTTGTCATCTTATTAAACAGCCCTCCCACTAAACATTTATGCGCTGATTAAATATTTTAGCAGCCATTATTATTCAGCCATAGCTGAATATGCATCGAATAAAATTTATGTGAACGATCCTACAATACTTATTCAGCCGAAATTGGAGAACTTATACAACCTATTTCGTACTTATACAACCTATACACTTGTTAATCTCGCCCTTTATATTACTTTCGTGCGCCTTGTTTCCTGCTTTGCGCAAATTGGTTATTTAAAAACACGCAAAAGCCTCTATTAAGCTCCATTGCAGCTTCGAAAGCAGCTATTAGCAAGCCCGAAGCTTGATAAATCACTGAATATACATGTTTAAGAGCTGAAAAAAGGTTTTTATTTCTAAAACTAAACCATAGTTCAACCACAGGTAGAATAAATTCAGCTATAAAAGCGTTTGATCAGCCTGAAATTGTTACTTGTGTAGCTGCTTTCAAATCTGCAATGGAGCTTAATAGAGGCTTTTGCGTGTTTTTAAATAACCAATTTGCGCAAAGCTGGAAACAAGGCGCACAGAAGCGATATAACTGCTTAACAAGTGTTTTTCCGCCTCGAATAAAATAGGTTGTATAAGTTCTCCAATTTCGGCTGAATAAGGGTTATACAGTTGTTTACATAAATTTTATTCGATGCATATTCAGCTATAGCTGAATAATTATGGCTGCTGAAATGTTTATTCAGCGCATAAATGTTTCTTAGGTATATAGCTCTGAATGCTTCCGCTTTAACTAACGTATGCAAAATGCAATACCTAATATAAAATTACGAAACAAGTTCAATTCTGATTCTTTTGTTGTATGCAACTTGTACACTACTTTGAACTAAAGCTGTGCGAAAGCTTTCAAAAAGCTTCTGCCATGTAATCAAAGCTACGACGCTAGAATTATGCATTTTACTCTCGTCTTGATGTACATACAAGCAAATTACGTTGGGTCCGTCAGTCATCAGGCTGAGACCTGAGACCACGTAGGTAGAGTTCGGAATTGAATTGAATTCAATTTAGAACTGTACACCTAGGTATATTACATTTTATCCATTTACCATTATAAATATGTACCTCTATATACTTCTGGCCTGGCCAGCAGTGCTGCTATATCGCATGAATTACACGAAAAACAAAAACCGTTATTTCTTAAATGTTTACCTAAAATGTTTATGCTACCTATTAGAAGGCTGAACAAAAACCACCTATTCGATGAAAAACTAAATACCAGATATATTTTAATACAATTTTATTACATATTTTCTTTATTTTCGAGACATTTCTGGATCCCTACTGCCTGCAAAAAGTGTTTTTTTACTCTAGGGTCTAAGGTATAGGATTTTGTTTCCCGCTTGTACTCTTTAAAATATACTATTGTCAAAAGAACTAGCGTATACTACAATGGAAACAAGAAATACACATACATAAACTTTTACCAGTTTACAAATCAACCGCTTTCTTAAGGTACAATTTTGGCAAGATGGATCAACAATGGTCTTAGCCGTCGCGTCGTAGTGACAGCACAAAAAAGGTACTTTTTTTGCTCAGAACCTTATCATGCTTATCATTTGATGTGTTAGCCTACAATTAAGAAGTGATCACATATAAATGTTATTAAATAATTTACTATTAATTCGCGACTTTATACGAATTACGCGAATTATACGAAATCCCATGCCGAAGTGTCATTGTATGAATGATGACAAAAGCAAAAATACTTTCCTCTTCTTTTTTCTCACATAAAAACCAAACAAATATCAGCAACTTCGTAGTGACGCATCGCACGAATGCACATTAATTCCTTCTCCTGACCTGTGTATTTATTTCATTGACCACCGACTCTCCAAAACTCATCAGTGTGGCAGTGGTGGCAGGCACAAAAAAGCACACCCTGCCACAGGCTGCCAGACCTTTGATATATGATTTGCTGCAGCGTCAAAGTATGTGTGCATATGATCATTGCCTACTCTACTTCATACTACCGTCGAATCTAATGTCTCGTCGCTAGCCAGCTCTTTTTTCGCTTATATGAACTGCGTCGCAGTACATAGTGAATCATTTCAGTTCTGTACGCGGAAGAATGCAGTCGTATTTTATAAACTTGCTGTCCAAAATCTAATCCATTTTTTGATCTTGGTAAATGCCATGAGACAAATGTTAATGATCAAATCAAGGCAAAAATTCAGTGTTTATTAATAGAAATGCAGCGTATCCTGTTTATGAGACACCAGTAAGCGGAATTAAACGGAAAGAAACTAAAACATCGTTAGTATGCCCGATTTTTCGTAAATTTTACATTTTTTGCTAATTGATTCACTGGAGAGCATTGCGTCGAAATACCTAGTCTGAACAAAATGGAAGGGCTTGGTTATTTTGTTGCACCTGGCGAAAACGCGTAAATAGTGAAAATCGATAATGCGGAATAGAAATCGGTTTCGTCGTCAAAATCCTGTTTTCGTAAACGGATCCGCGATTTTCGGTGAACCAAGGTAGAATTTTACGGGTATGGCCGCCATCTTTGATTTTAATCTTCACAAGAGAAAATCGATTTTGTTGCATCGGTGGGCGCGGTATATGGGCTGCCGTATATACACGTAAAGTCAGAGCCCCTCGCTTAATGTTGCCCGTGTTTGTGCTTCATATACATCCGCATTAGTATATAGAGTTCGGGATCGTGAAACTGTAGTGATTGAATATTATAGATAATTTGTGCATTTATTTTTCGTACCCGTATATTCCAGATGCAGTGCTGGAATCAATTTATTCAAATTTTTCTGTTTTTTTTTTTCGGTACGTTATTGTAACTGTAACTCTAAACGGTCAAACTGTATGTACAGTTTACACGGCGAAAAATGCGTATTTCAAAACCGTATTACGATGACATATAAGGTTAAAGAATACCTGTAATATGAGAAATGACAAATTAACTCGCACTCATTTCGTTATCTGTCAAAATCATGAATTTAACGAAACCAAACAAGCATAAACCTGTCAGTTTAGGCGAGTTTGTTCATTCAACCCGGATTGGAACCGGTTAAATTTTTTGTATTCATTATCTCCTATTTGGCGAATAAAATTCATCCAGTTCCACCTCGGATTGAATAAACCCAAACAAATTCGCCATTAAATAGGTAGTGCTCATGCTCGTTTGGTTTCGTTAAATACAAAATAAGTTACGTGTCATTTCTTTTATTATATCTTCTTTACATGAGGCTCTTAAACTTTTGTGTTTGTATACGTACGACCGTTATTTTGATTGATCGAAATAAGTGGGATATGCTGTTACAGAAATAAATATTTTAACATTGAATTTAGGTTGCTGCGAATGCCGTTTGAGTATATGCATAGTTATACTTTCTCCGTGTATTTAGTGTATATACTTGGCCCAGTCAACACATTCAAACTCGACCGTATTTGGTTGATGTATACGCTAGTATTAGTTTGAGTATAGCGTATTTCATCGAAGTATATTTTTCTTCAAGCGGTGCGTTTAGCAGTTGTCTGCTCTTCAAGGTAATCCTGCACAGTAAAAAAGTATAAATCAAGCATATGGGCTACACATGTATTATAGCTGATATAAATATTTTATTAAACGAAGGAATCTTTACATACAGTAACGGGATGAGCAATTATAAATTTTGCTCCGTCTCAAGAAAACAGTCATTAAAACTTAGTTATTTTGATAAATATTTGAATATTTTAATATCAAATAAATACTAATATTAGATTGATATTGAATGAATTCAGCAGAAATACTTGGAAAAGTTAGCACTGACTTTTCAAAAGTGTGTAACAGCAAAATGTGTCAACAATCTTTCAGCCAAATGCAAATTTCAAAAACAATTTGAGAGAGAATACGTTCAAATATTTTTTTTGATACTTAAGCATGTTCCGCTAGAAGCCGCCACTTTTAAACCAAATGCACGGAATTGAAGCAGCTCACGGTAATCAATTTGCTTTATCTTTTCATGTTCCTGAAACAATTTGGTTTTAAGAAATTTTTCTAGAACCAATTTCATACGAACCTATGCAGAATTTACAATTTGCCGCTTGAAATACCGACAAAGCCTTGGGCATAAAAACATCAGGCTTGACCCTTTATCGACAGACTTCGCAGCCTGTTAATAGACAGGACAATTGCGGGGTTAGTTCAACGGTCCCACTATAACTCTAGCAGCACCGGCCAGCTGAGATTGGAACACACGACGACTGGCTTGTTAGACCAGCATTGTACCTCGAAGCTAGCTGGGCGGAACAAAAATGCTTACCTGGTTGAACTCATTATAGACAGGCTTGGCATACACTTTTCGCTTTGATTTTGCTCTTTTGATTACTGCACCTCAGCCAAGCAAAATTTGAAAAAATAGTGTATGAGGCATCTGTGGGACATGTAATCTGCCCATAAATGGAAGACAGTCACATATGCAAAAACGTGCAGCGGCGAAAAACGCATTTGAAACCGCTACATTTTTTCTTAAATATTGAGTAAATTTTGGAAACAAATCGTCCAAATCATAATATTACTTGAATCTACCTTATAGAATACTTTTACAAGCAATTTGTTCACAAGTGACCTACAATTTGTTCCAAAACTTATAAAAACTACTGAAGTTACTGATATGCGTTTATTTGTGCTTGAATAAGCAAGAATAAACGCATAACAGTCACACTCACAGCATGCCTTGATCCTTGCGTTGCCGGTGAGCCGGTGACTGCCGGTGGAGTATTTTCAAGACCACGTGTCATTGTTGTTTTGATAATTGTCGTGCTCGTTTAATTCAACTGTTTCAAATGTCTGTACTGAACTATTTGAAATTTTACGGGAGTAAGGATAACTCTGAAGATGAACTTCCAGTTTCTAGCATTTTCTGCTTTTATTTGTAATTTGTTATCGTGGGGTCGCATAAGGGGTTTTGTTCCACTCAGAAACTGGTCGCTTTCCTGTGTCAGGAACACTCCCAGAACGTGTCCGAGTATGACCAATGTGATCCTGGACATATTATATGACGGCAAATGAACTATTCTGATCTAGTTTTGCACTTTCGCGTACTTAGAGTTGTCACATGTTGTATTTTAATTCTATTCAGAAACTGATCCCTGTAGGGGTATCCGGAGCATTTCCGGATATGTGGTTAGATATGGTCAATGACGTCTTGAACACTTTATACAACTACCAATGGTCTAGTTTAGCAAATTCGAGTACTTAGAGGTGTCGTATAATGGAATTATTGTGATTCAAGGTGGTTCAAGTTCCATATATTCCGGAACTTGTTCCGGACTATAGCTTCGGAACTGTGTATCCGCTCCAAATTTTCTGCAATAGTGTTCTTGTAGGCCATAAAATCTTTCGTTTGGTAGTTGTTGCAGTCAAATCGGTTCAGGAATTTCCAAAATCAAATGCTTATTCATATATTTTCACTACTGTGACTGTTATGCGTTTATTTGTAATATGGGACTGACATAGTTTAATATTTTTTTCAACATTTTGGGAACAAACATAGCTTTTTTGTTTGAAATATTGAAAGAATAGGTAATTTAAACATGATTCCCAGGTTTATCTCAGAAATGGTGAAAAGTCATATGGGACTGTTATGCGTTTATGGGCAGTAATTGTCTACAATATTACTGAAGAAAGCAATGTTTTACCTCCTTTTGTATTTACGGCGCTATAGGGTTGCAATGCCGTTAGCAGCAAAAAGAGCGCTCCTTTTGCTACCAACAGGGTAGCATTCTTATAACGCCGTAAGTACAAAAGATCATTGGCGGAACTAGCGCTCATTTCTAGGAGGGCTAAAGCCCTCGGCATTTTTTCGACAGTTTTATTTGGTCGGTCTGGTTCATTTTTTTAAAGGGGGGGGGGTTAAAATCTCTCGTAGAGGGGACTTAGCCGCCCCCTCCCCTTCCTCTCCTATTTCCGCCAATGCAAAAGATAAAACAGTTTCTTCAGCAATATGGCATAGATAATAACTAATTCTACAAATGCCCCATACACCACTTTTTCAAATTTTGCTTAGCTGAGGTGCAGTAATCAAAAGAGCAAAATCGAAGTGCAAAGTGTATGCCAGCCTGATTATAGATATTCACAAACGCGAGCGTTCGCCGGTAACCTGCCGTCGGAAGCGCCAGCCGCCAGCCGCTTCTCTTTGGGAGTCTGAATTTTTCTAGGTTTCCTAGGTCCAAACTAGCGACTGCCGTAGACTACCGACTTGCCAGATATACGATGGGAAGCAGTACTTGTAGTTCAAAACAATGGATGTAGCTTACTCCACCAAATATTTTCCGCTTGAACACGACAAGGGCGCGTATGTTCCCCGTGAGCCGTGCCACAGCTTCAAGTCCATAAAGAACTACTAATAGGGGTTTTGTACATCGTCAGTTTCGTACGGTACGGTTTAGAGTTTTGCGGAGGGCAAAGTAAGCCCGATTTCAGTGCGGACTCTTTTTTGTTAAGCCGGCATATAGAAAAGAACCCTATTGGACGTTACATATTGGACTTCGGCCCTATTGAAATATAGGTTGTCTTATAGACAAACATGTATCATGTGTAGTAATCTTTGATTATTTTATATTTCTTTTCTCTTTTAAATTTTAGTATAAATCGTACTTGAAAAAATAGTATATGCAAAAAGTGACCATTTTTAAAAGTCTTGAAATAACAAAGTGAAACATGAGTGAGCATGAGGATTTAGAGGACGGAGAAATCGAAGACGGAGAGATCGAAGATGACGAGGAAGACGTTGCAGTTCAGCCGACTGCACAGCCCGAAACAGCCTTGACTGAACCAGTGGGCGTCGCTCAGCAGCAGCCACTAGAAGACTGGGATGACGATGGTAAACTACACGATAAGAGCGATAAGGTTGAAGGAGTAAAGAAGATGCTGGAAGCGACAACCCGAATGATTGATGAAGTAGCTCCACCTAAAAGCTTGAAGCGCAACAAACCGGCGCCTGTAGTTGGTAAGTTGAACGATGAAAATATTACAAAAGTAAGTATTTTACAAATGATTCCTTTTTAGATGATTGGGCGACCAGCGTAGAAAATGCCATAGCAAGTGCACTAAAAAAAGACGGCGTACAACCTCCTATGCCATCTATCGCCAATCGTTTTGACGACAATGAAGGTGAATCTCCAGCAAAACGTAAAAGAAGGGATAAACATAAGGTTTGTATACTTTCTCAACAATAGAAGACAAAATATTGTGATTGTTTTTTTGTTTTTATTTTTAAGAAAAAAAATAATCCAGACAAAGTTGAAGAAATAGAAGAAATCGACCTTGAATACGAAATGATGAATGTTCGAGGAGGTAGCCCGAGGCCTACGCATACCGCCGTTGGAGACAACAATCCAGAACGAAGTGATTCGGATGGCAGTTACAGCACGGACGAGTCACGTGATCGGGAACGTGGACGAGATCGAGACCGAGAGCGACGTGATCGGGATCGAGAACGTGATCGCGAATACAATAGACGAAAGCGTAAAAATCGTCAGCGGAATAGAGCCAATCGAGATAATCGAAAACGAAAGAGGGATGATTCGGACGTAAGTTATAAAATTGAATAATTGCCTATTTGTTATTATATAGGAATTTGTGTTTCTAGGACGAAAAGCATCACAATCGGAGCAGTGGCCCCCGCAAGATGGAATTGTGCAAGTTCTACCTTATGGACTGCTGTGCCAAACGAGAAAAGTGCTTGTACATGCATTCGGATTTCCCCTGCAAATATTACTATCTAGGCCTCAAGTGCAAAGATAAAGAAAAATGTCTATTTAGTCACGGTGAGCCTTTAACAGAAGAATTAAGGGCAATCTTGCTGAAGCATTTGGAAACAGCACCACAAGAAATCCTTGGAGACTTCCCGCGAATTAATAGAGACAGCGCAATCACCATGGTTAATGCAACTCATCGAAAATTACTGGATAAATACGGAATGGCTGACAAGGCGAATAATGGAGAAGATGGAACAACAAAAATACCTTCCTTGCTAGAGATGATTGGTATGAACGATCGTGCGAATGCAGGACAACACAAAAACCGTAAATCTAGATGGTGTGAAAAAGCATCTGCGTTAGCATCCTCAGGAAGTGGACAAGCTATAGCAAATGAAGATTTTCTAAGTTTGAAATATTTAACAGGGGTTATTTCGCAGGACCAGATTGTTAATCTGGAACAGATGGGTATTCAGACTCTGGACCAAATAAATCAATTAACTGTAGCGCAGTTAAATGAGCTTGGTTTAAGCATTAACCAAATCCATGAGCTACAATTAAACTCTCTTAATATGAAAAAATTAAGAGATAATATTACAAAGCATGGAACTAAAACAGACGAGGCAGACCTTCCTGAATCTGCCTCTGTGTCGTCGCTAACGCTTGGTAAAGATCTAGATATGCGAATAACACCCTCGCATACATCTTTGCCAGAGGAATCAACCGATATTCACACACTAGGTGGAAAAGATGTTGACATGAGATTTCTTCCGCTTGTCAATACAGCTGCGCAGGAAGCAACTGATGTAGACAATTCCAACAGCCAAGAAGACAACCTAGAGCTCGTTTCCAAATCCCTCAATAGTTTGATAAAGACGCCGACCGTAGACTACTCCCAATACCTCAAAGATTCCAATCTAAATGACGATGACGATATGGATAATACAGAAAATGCAGATAAACTTTTAATTGCTCATGAAGACGATGACGATGACGATGATGAGAACAATTTAAAAATCAGCATTGACGATGAAGAACAAGAAGAAAAAATCCCGAATATTAGTAGAAACTGGGACAACGAAGAAGAGCAACGTCCAATGTATCCTCAACCGGCAAAATATGATGACAAATCGGTCAGTCGTGCGACAATTCAAAAAATTGATTACACTAAACCTTTTGGTATGTACAAGTCAACGGACGATGAGCCAGAAAAGACAAATAACTCAAGTCATTTAGAACGTTTTGAGAATGAGACTGAAACGACAAAGAAGAAAAATGACCCAATAATGCGGAGATCAATATACGCTACGGGCAGTAGCATCATGACTGATACTGGAGCAAATTCTCCATCATCATATAAGCAATCAGATGTCGGCGTAAGCAGGTCACCCATAATATCGGGGTGGACCCCAAATAGTAGTGGCTCTACAGCTTCTACATCTTCAAAAACTGTCCTTCAACACCAGTCTGTAAAAACATCCCGACCATCCATCTACGACGACCCAGGCAATAGTGACAACAGTGATGGCAGTGATTCGGAATCGAAAACTTCATCCATGTATGCTGACAGAGACAAAGATATGAGACTGAATCTCCTTAACTTGGACGCCAAACCCGGCGAGGATGGTAACTTGCTCAGTGATGTGGATCTACGATTACCTTTCAAACCAATCATGACTAACTACATCCCTGCAACTGAAATTGATGGGTCAATTACTTCGCATGCGCCAATCGTTTACAAGGTAAGTGTGATTGAAGCTTGTCTATGGAAGCATTCAAGTGATTATTTCTCATAATTATCGTTTGGTGTAAGTCCTTTTTGAAAGACAAAAAAATCCAAATTGGCAGAATGACAGAATCAAGTAAGGCCAATCTGGACAAATTTACAAACTCGCATTGAGCATTCCTATTATACTAAATGAATTGCTATTACACCGAATGACAGTTATGACAAGTAAGCTACTCATCTGTTTAACTAAATAGTGATGCCATGATATATAACTCCTCTTTCATAGGTTAGCGAGGTGGATATACCTAGCCCCAATTACAAAGATATACGACGGAATACACCCCGCCCGGAGCGAACCAAAGATCCGCGGTTGCGAAGAATATTTGGCATATTTACAGATGACGAAGCGGAAAATTCTTCCAAGTGCGATCCATTCTTGCCAAGCATACGATCTCCACCGTCAGCGTCATCTCGGACGCCGATGTCGCCAACAGGCCCGATAGTACCACGTGTAGATCCACGGACCAAACGTAATCAGGAGAACAAAACCCAAACACCAACCAATGCACCCGGTCGACCAGCGAACTCTACGCATTTAGATGTACAAACTATTTTGCAGCGATCTGCCTGGTATACGGATCTCAGCTCAAAACATAAGATCATGGTCAATCAACAATTGGCAATCCTTACAACGGACATGAAAAAATACCATAGTTCAGACAAATCCACCGAAAATCTGGCTGACTTTATGCAGGTTTTAGCAGGAAATCAAATGCTGCAATTCATTTTAACCAATCTAAATGTCTATGTCGATGATACGGTTGCATTTTGCGAAGTACCGTTGGTTCCTCCAACGCAACCTCCACCACTAATGTCCGTTCCTCCTCCAAGCATTGCAATGCCGCAGATTGGGATGTTGTCACATGTAGGATTACCACCTCCAAACGCGAAACCACCATCGTTGTTCGATCTTCCGCGGTTTAATTGCCCGCCAGAAGTTCGACCCGGTTTACTTGGTGTAGTACCAAACATGCCATTCGAACAATTTTTAGCAATGGGACAAGTTAATAAAAACAATACTCCTCCCCCTCTGTTGGAAGAATGGAACGATGACTACGACGATGGGCTTGGAGGCCTTGGGGGAAGTGGATTCACTCCAAATTATGAAAGAAACTTTGGAAACGTGCGTAACAATCTCATAAGAAGCAATAATAGGCCTCCAGGGAACTCCTTCAGGGGAAATGATCGATGGAACAACTCTGGAGGAGGGGGAAGTGGGAATAATCCTCACCGCCGTAACAACAATAACCGGCGCATGGATAAGAAAAAATGAAAATATAAAAAGGAACAATGGATACATGTAGCTGTCATACATAGTACAGACTCAGGCATAATCTTTGTTTGCGTTAGGAATTCCCCTTTTGGTCTTCCCAAAGTAACCATGCGTTAATTTCTATATACTTCGAGGCTTGGATTAGGCTATCGAATTGCTTCCAGTATTTCAGAGCCCCCTGAAAGTTTTTGATCGAGGAATCCGTTCCTATGTACATAATTCACAAGTGTTTGAATTTTTAGCAATCGAAATAAAAGTTACTCGTTTCCTGAACGTGATGAGGATGTATATACACTTGTAGTAATATAGCTTCATAAAATAATATACGTGCCCCAATGAGTTTGCTTATTTGGTTTTAGCTTTGCCCGCTTCAGCCATATGTGAATGTAGAATCATATTTCTAGGCGTTAATGTCGAAAAGGGAGATTCAAGCTTTAGAATATTATTCAAAAGTATTTAGCACTAATACCTATGTAGTCGAGCTAGCGTAGAAGGATTATTGTAACATTTAGTTTTAGCAAGGTAAACCAGAGAGATTATCCCAATAAGCAAAGAATATTTCCAAAATGTTTACAACTACTACCCGTTTTGTCTATTTCATTCTATATCATATTGCATTCACCATGTTAATGGATTGTACTCTATCATTTATAATAACTACAAAACATGTTTTAATTTCAGCATGATGCCGGCGGATATGTATGCTCAAATCCTATCATTTCTGTTGGAAATGATTATGCCTGCAATATTGCACAATGTATGAATGCTTTCCTTTACAGGTTACTTGCGATACAAGTCAGAATGGTAAATAGGTAGGTATGTGGAAGGTACGCAATGGCCAAGAATATCCGCTACTTGAATATATTGCATTATTCAATATTGAATACAGAATAGCAAGATAATCCGTACGGCTAATTTGGGTAGTATACTGTCAAACAGCTTTAGACCAAACAAGACTCATTCTTAAGTTTCGGTCTTGAATAGCTATAAAAAGTCATGAGGTAATGATATTTTATGTACAGAGTGTTAGCCAGCTTAGTTCAAATATTTCAGAGGATGATGGACGATCACATTTGACGAAAAAAAATCCTACGCATGTGGTCAAATCTGAATCGTTACAAAGTTATTAAACATTTTTAGCTTTCAGCTGTGTTCCATTAAATTAGCTTTAGTACAAAAAGTATGCTAGCTAGCTCAATTCTGTTGCTTTCATTCCAAAGCTGAGAAAAATTTACACTGAAAATTGCCGTTAAATCTCCTACTTCATGCCATTTTACTTCATGAAAATTAAGAATAACGCTCCTTCTCGGAAGCGACGATGCGTTGTCGTGAATGTCCCTGAAGTGAAATTATTGTGAACAAAACGAGCACTTCGGGATGTGTGTTTACCAAGGTGTTTACTCACCTGCATTAGGCAGCCGACTTTCGGAAAATTTACAACCATTCTCCTACTGGGCTGTCGTTATTGCACAATTAACGAAGCAATAGCAAAGGTGACTGTCTACAAATTTTTTCGAAGATGTATGAATTCGTGTGATTTTGAGATACTAATTTAACACTCAACACGTTGCGTTTAAAATTACATTGCAACGAAACTAAAAGAGATAGGTGTTTCACGTCAAAAAACGAATTGTAGAACAGTAGGTACCAGAGCTTCGAATTGGTAGATAAAAGCAATCAACTTTATCGCACTTTTTATGAGAAATTTAATGAAAGCGTCTTGAGAAACACTTATTTCGAAGCTTTTTGCCTTTAAAAAGTTTCTAAATTTTATGAAGTATGAGGTTTAATGGTAATTTTCAGTGTAATTTTTTCCCAGTTTTCGTATGAAAGCAGCATAATCGAGTTAGCTGGCATACCTTTGCACTATTAGAACTATTTTTAATGGAAAACAACCGAAAACTAAAAATGTTTTATAACTCTGTAACGATTAAGATATGACCATGTGCGTAGGATTTTTGACTTAGGACTACGTCTTTGTTTACTATACTGGGACTGGGTAGCACTTTGTGAAAACGAAAATACAAGTGTAACGTTTGAATGAAAGATTTCAAATGCTAATAATTACTAAACTACTGAACGAAACTGTGCAATTTATATGTCGTTGGATAGATAAAATGATCAGCAATTTTTGGGGGGATAAGAGAGCAATTTTAAGGAGGGCGTAAGAGGGGGGCTCCTATACAAATGAGACACAAATTTCCTCAAAACTCGAGAACTAAACAAGCAAATGGAGCCAAATTTAGCATATGGGAATTTCAGAAGACAGGATATTTTCCATGGTGTACTGAGACCCCTTCCGCTTCTAAGTGGGGGGGGGTCTCCCATATAAATGCAATACAAATTTCCTCATAACTCTAAAACTAATCAAGCAAATGGAACCAAATTTGGCATGTGAGGGTTTCAGGAGACAAGAATTTTGACGTAGGACTACGTCTTACGGCAAGTTTTGAGATAAGGTGTCATTCCAAAAAATCAAAAAATGCGAGCGTCACGAAAAATGAAAGGTTTTGAGCGCTAATAGCTCAGCGGTTTTCCGATCGATTTTCAATATTCTTACACCAATCGATCAGAAAATCTTCTAAGAATTGACCCAAATGAAGAAAAGTATGGATTCTTGATGTTGAACTATTGAAAAATTAAAAATAATGAACCTATGTTTTACCAGAATTCTCGCTTCGTGATTGGTTGGAAGATTCTTTACGATGTATCCAAATCTATACCAAATTGATATCTGTGCTTGGGAAGTAAGCCAAAACAAGTGACCAAGTTCCCTCATTTCAACAAGATTTCTTAACACCACGGTTCAACCTAGACCATTTTGATGCCCTTGCTTGGGAAGTACGCCAGAGAGAGTGACAAAGCCCCCTCGTGCCAACAGATTTCTAACGAACGCGATTAACCCTAGTCCAATTTGATGTCTGTGTTAGGAAAGTGTGCCAGAAAAAATGACACAAGTTCGTTATCCCAACAGATCGCAAATTCTTTACTGCGAGACGATTAAACCTCGGCGAACTTGATATCCGTGTTGGAAAAATGTGCTACAGCTGTAGTGCTCAGTTATAATACGATTCTGTACGAATACGCATGCTTGCCGTTTCATTAGAAGTGTAGTGGAAAGATGTGCTGCTGATAAAATAGGATTGAATTGGTAAAATCCCTTCAACGTGGGATACCATGGATAATAAAAACAATCTTTAATTTCAGTAAGGTAGCAGGAAAGCAATAGTTTGTGTTCTTGATTTTGTTAAATTGTTTTCAAATGCACAATCTTTTGAGAATTGAACGTATGCAATGTTACTACTTTGATAAATGTTACATACAACGCATGTAGCATGTATAGAGGAAGGAGGGGTAAAAGTGCGATGCGGGTAAAAATGCGATTCAATTATTTATCAGTGCGGATTCCGAGTAAATTGACTACATTGGTATGGATGGGTAAGTACTTTGACAGCTTAAATCTATCATAAACATTTGTTGTTTACGAATCATAGTTACTGAGTTATGGGTAAATGTTATTTTAGATCGGTTTTGATGTAATATTTCGTTGTACGGCAAATACGATATCAACAGGAGGATATTACTTATTGACAAATTGTAGCAGCGTTTTACATCACTCAGATATCTCTCTTGAAATTGCTCTTGAAATTGCGGAATTTACAAAATATATTTTGCTTTTCCATAATTTAATCAAACCCCGTCAAGCGCCTAGCGGGGCAAAAGTTCAGTTTATTGACGGGGTAAAAGTTCGATTCATGGATCGAGAATCTAACTCATTTTACTGACGGGACGACGACACTATGCAAGTCCTAGCGACTTGTAAGGTACTGCGCGCGACGCTGTTCGTCCGTCAGTGTTATAGCCGCGATTCTCAACGGGGTTGTTCGGGGGAAAGGTTTCGTTTCTATCACAGAGCGAAAAAATTCCTGTTTGTTTCAAACGAAATTTTTATAACAACCTAAAAATATTTTTGTTTCAAAACGAAATTCTATTTGAATCAAGAAAATAACAGTTTTGAATTAAAAATAAAGTATTGTCAAATTGAGTTTTCGAAATAACAATAAATATTTTCATTTCAATCATACATATCCGTTTGAAACGAAATGAAATTTCTGTTTGTGCGTAAAACAATCATAAATGTGGTTGAAACCTCATTTTTACCTTTGTTGTAAAGTAAGGATGCGATTTAATGATTTATCGGTGCAGATTCCGAGTAAATTGACTACATTGCCATTAATGGCTTACTACTTTGACTGCTTGAATCTAACGTAAACTTTGGTTGCTTAGCATAGTTGCTGAGTTATGTGCAAATGTTATTTTAGGGCGGTTGTGATGTGATTTTTTGTAATACGGGTAATACGATATCAACAGGAGGATATTACTTGTTGAAAATTTGTAGCAGTGTTTTACATCACTCGCATATCTGTTTTGAAAATACGATGAAAAGAGTTTACAAAATATAATTCGCTTTTCCATAATTTAATCAAACCCCGTCAAGCGCCTAGTGGAGTAAAGGTGCGATTCACGGACGGGGCAAAATTGCGATTCACGGACGAGCAGAGGTTGGAAAACTCGCAAAATGAATAGATGCGCCGAGCATCGGCAAACGGTTTTTATCATGATAAAACAGCTACGCGAGTGGTTCAATTCGCTTATAACAATGAGCAACATACACTCACGCTTCATAGCATCGCTGAATACGACTATCGTGAGCAACGCAAAAGTGCAAATTACTGCTTTCTGCTGCTTGTAAAGCCACTAACACTACTTTAAACTATTCCCTTTTCGTGGTAATATTATTTTGGCGTCCCCGGGCATTCTATATCCGATAAATCGAACACACTCAGTGTTCAATACTCAATTTTTGACCGTATTCTGATGTTCACATTGAGGTTCTGTTCGTGATAAAATTCAAAGCTGATGCGTGCATTATCGGCGAGGCAGGCGAATAGTGTGTGTTCATGAGGGATGTTCATCGATTCAAACGATCACTTTTTCGCGAATTCTCCAACCACTGCGGACGAGGCAAAAATGTATAGCTTATATACAGCTTTTGGCACTATATTACAGATACTAGAAATGGAAGATCTGCAGAAAACTGTGCTCTACAGATGTTGGTCGATGGAAAACAATGTTTTTCCGCTGATGAAACAAAAAACAAACGTTTGGGAAAGTTTCGATCTAACGGTGGCTGCAATACACCAGCGCAAAATAGGAAAGGTGTAGATTGAGAATATTCCTTACCGAAACATACCACAGATTAACGACAACATGGTTTTGTTAGCTACTGCTGTGCTAATTTCATGGATTCGAGCTTCGCACTTTTTTCGCGTATTTTCAAAGTCACCATTGCATTCAATGAAGAATTGAATCTGAATATATCGCTCGTCTCTTTTAAACATTCACTTAGACAATGGCACTCAAAGATTCTTATAAACATACATATGCCAGAAATGCAATTTACATTAGTCTTTAATCTAATGATCTGATATAGGCCTACGTCACCCATTCGTACAACCCGTAGGGCTGTATAACTTGTAGTTTTTTCATCAAATGTAGTCATCTATCACCCCTTTAATATTTGCAGTATAGTCTGATTTCCGATCAGGCTTTAGGTATGACTGCGACAGGCCAGTGACGTTCGTCTCTTTTGTGCGAGGTCGGGCTAAGCATCTTTTTTGGTACATATTCCGCCGTTTTTTGCAGTATCGCTGCTATTGTTGCTATTGAGAAGGAAAACTGCTTGTTATCCATGCTTGAAAGATCGGAGTTTTCATCTTTTTTCCTTCATGTTTTACACTATAGGTACTTTTCACTCAAGCTGAGGTACGATGCTGACCTAACAAACTAGACGTCGTATGTTCGAATCTCGGCTGCGCGGTACTGCTAAAGTCAGCAGGATCGTTGTACTAGCCCCGTAATTGTCCTGTACTCTAACAGTAGGTTGCGAAGTCTGTCGTTAAATAAGGTTCAAGTCTTAGAAAGACGTTTAAATCCAAGGTTTTGCTTATTTTAGACATGAAAGCAGACTTTAAACAGAATTTGAAGTTTTTATTTTAAATTGGAATTGAATTTGAAAAGAAATTGGGTTTGCAATTAAGCTCGAAATTTAACCTAAAATTGAAATTTAACCGTTATGTGTGCGACAGGGTACCCGGGTACCTTTTCAGTTTTAAAATTGTTATAACTCATTCAATTTAAAACATACGTCATTGAAATTTTGCGACATCGTAAAACTCGTTGATCTTAAGTAATTGAGGTGTTTTGGTGCATATCCATAAAGGGGTTTAGCAATGAGAGTCACTTGAATTTTTTTATTACGTAGGAGGGCGACAAGGGTACCCGGGTACCCATAATTTGCTATCTTCATAACTTTAGTTATGTTGAACCGATTTGGATGAAACCGGTGGCATTTGATTCGTACATTTATCTAGTTTTGATTAGATAAAGCGATTGGCCATCAAATGACAAGTAGTTCCCGGGAATCGGTAATTCCGGT
This sequence comes from Sabethes cyaneus, assembly GCF_943734655.1. Taxonomy (NCBI): domain Eukaryota; kingdom Metazoa; phylum Arthropoda; class Insecta; order Diptera; family Culicidae; genus Sabethes; species Sabethes cyaneus. Next base: position 105,273,705 of record NC_071354.1, on the reverse strand, counting down.
GCAACATCCGGTAAAACGTGGGAAGCCGCATGTTTTGAAAAAATATCAGCTTTCAGTAAACCTATTAGCTTTGAACTTGACACTGTGGACCCTTTTTTCATTTAATTATATAAATTGGTGACTTTAGATCGCATTGGTCACTCCAGAATTTGGTTCCTGTAGGGATACAGATGGCGAGTTGAGTGCCTAATCCAATATTAGAATTGGTTTAGCGGATCTTTTAGATGTTTTGAACTGAAATGGTCAGTTTAGTACTGATTGATAATTTCGGAACTGGTTCCAAATGTATAACGGATGGTTCTACGTTTTGAACGGTTCTGATAACGCTAAGCATTATCTTGAATCCTGCGGTATCATCTATGACCCCGTAGAAACCATTTTCGAAATAACCAATCAAAATACATCGAAATGTAAAAAATATCACCTACCGAACTAATTCCAAGAACTTTGATACCCATATTGCTACGTTTTACCTCCAATCCTGGACTGGCCACCCATGACCCCACAGGAACCTACTCCGGAATGGCCAACCTGATTCATCTCATTATATGAAATAGTACATTGTATGAATTTTTATAGTTTTTATATCCGCATGACTGATTTTCCTGCAATACAATCATTTCTCTTCCTCACAGGGGACACTCTGTCGGAATTCCGGATTTTCGAGCCCCGTATGTCTTTTAGTGGCCAAACGGCCAAATGATTCAAAACTAGATAAATAAACGAATCAAATGACACCTATTTCGTCGAAATCGGTTTAAAATTGTTGATGTTATAACAATATCAATTTTGGGTACCCGGGTACCCTTGTCGCCCTGCTAAAGGTGTTTTTTTTGTCGCACACATAACGGTTAATTAGACTTGATTGAATGGGCGTAAAATTGAACATGCAATTGAATTCGAAAGTTAATTTCACTTTGAACAATATAATTAGTTTTGAACTAAGTCGAGCTTGTAGTTTTACTTCACACCGGAATCGGACACAAAAGAGCAGTTCCACGTAAAATAGTTAAATGACAAAATTTGAACCTTTCTGATTTAGGTGAAACTTTATAAACGTGTTTGATAGGAGGAAATATGCACCTTTCACAGGTTTTGGCGCCATTTTGATTCAAGACACATTTTTAAAAAGGGCGTATTTATTTTCAGATGTAGGGGGATTAGGGGCATAATGAGCACAAATGGGCGAAATGTAAGGTAGCAGGAAAGCAATAGTTTGTGTTCTTGTTTTTGACGTAGGACTACGTCTTACGGCAAGTTTTGAGATGGGTGTCATTCCAAAAAATCGAAAAATGCGAGCGTCACGAAAAATGAAAGGTTTTGAGCGCTAATAGCTCAGCGGTTTTCCGATCGATTTTCAATATTCTTACACCAATCGATCGGAAAATCTTCTAAGAATTGACCCAAATGAAGAAAAGTATGGATTCTTGATGTTGAACTATTGAAAAATTGAAAATAATGAACCTATGTTTTACCAGAATTCTCACTTTGTGATTGGTTGGAAGATTCTTTGTGATGATCTAAACCTATACCAATTTGATATCTGTGCTTGGGAAGTAAGCCAAAACAAGTGACCAAGTTTCCTCATTTCAACAAGATTTCTTAACACCGCGATTAAACCTAGACCATTTTGATGTCCTTGCTTGGGAAGTACGCCAGAAAGAGTGACAAAACCCCCTCGTGCCAACAGATTTCCTACGAACGTGATTAAACCTAGTCCAATTTGATGTCTGTGTTAGGGAAGTGTACCAAAAAAAATGACACAATTTCGTTGTCGCAACAGAACGCAAATTCTTTACTGCGAGACGATTAAACCTCGGTGAATTTGATACCTGTGTTGGAAAAATGTGCTACAGCTGTAGTGTTCGGTTATAATACGACTCTGTGAATACGCATGCTTGCCGTTTCATTAGAAGTGCAGTGAAAAGATGTGCTGTTGATAAAATAGGATTGTATTGGTAAAATCCCTTTAACGTGGGAACCATGGGTAATAAAAACAATCTTTAATTTCAGTAAGGTAGCAGGAAAGCAATAGTTTGTGTTCTTGATTTTGTTAAATTGTTTTCAAATGCACAATCTTTTGAGAATTGAACGTATGCAATGTTACTACTTTGATAAATGTTACATACAACGCATGTAGCATGTATATATGTTGCATATAGCATGTATACATGAAGAATCGAATGATTACAAGCATGAATACATGCTACTATCATTATAAAGAGACTTACGTAGTCCTGCGTCACCTATATATGCGGTCGTGTCTTGTACACAACCCCTCTGATTTTTTAAATTGTTTCCAAATGCACATAGAAATAACTCTGAAATCTCTTGAGGATTGAACGTATGCAATGTTACTACTTTGATAAATGTTACATACAACGCATGGAGCATGTATATATGTTGCATAAAGCATGTATACATGAAGAATCGAATGATTACAAGCATGGATACATGCTACTATCACTAAAAGAGACTTACGTAGTCCTACGTCACCTATATATGCGGTCGTGTCTTGAACACAACCCCTCTGATTTTTAAGATCAATGTATTTTTAAGAAAAAATAACATGAAATTCAAAATTTCAAACAAATAAGCTTACAAGTATGCATGCCTGCAAAAATCTTAATGATGCATAACGGGTGTTTGCTAAAAAATAAAAATGAAAAGAGTTGGTCGGGAACAAAACACCAGAGAAGTGATCAAACTGATTTATTTCATACAAAGGGTAACTTCAAGAAACGTGCTGCTCGAGCCACAAATACTGATATATGATAATTTGAGGTTAGTGAATATTAACATACGGCCCGTGCTCCGCCGTGGTGGCGTAACTTAGTCATAACATTGGAACTTGACCGTTTGACGATCCGGTTGCAGCTTTTGATCCTGTTGGTGATTTGCTTAGTGTCCTTAGCCTTCTAATTATCCTAGTATACAATAAAAAAAATCGTCGACAGAACGACACTGCAGCAAATTTGTCGGATTCCGGTCTCATTTTTAAGTAGGCACTCGTCATTAAACATTGTATATCCCTTGACCAAACTCGCGACTTTAGTGATGACCTTGAAATGCGGTCAGGCATATATTAATATTTTTTTTTAAAACGATGATTCTACAATTGATGAAGGGACGGTAAAGAAAAGTAATGAAGAAGGATTTTTTTCCGGGAATGAAGGGGAAGGGTGGAAAGGTAGGGGGGGGGGTTATAGGTAGCAATGCTTAACAAGTTGTCGTTGTGACTCCTATCTTTTGTCCGCGCTGAGAAACGCGGACTAACACGCTTTCGGACGAAGGCCCTTACGACTTGCGTCACACGCAGTACCTTGCAAGTCGTAAGGGCCTGCATAGTGTCGTCGTCCTGAAAGTAAAAACACGTTAGATTAAAACTTCTCGGTCGGTGGTTTCTACAGTAGGTGGAGGAAGAGGCACAATTTGTGTCTAAAAATAGACCAACTCATGTCGCTATGGTTAATAAGGGGGGTTGTGCAGACTTCTTTTGTCCAGCGCCTCTGTGGTTCAAAGGTACACGGGTACCAGTGAGCGATACGCCCTGGCAGGTGTTGTGGGTTCAAATCCGGTTATAATCTCTGATTACAGCTTGGTTGGACCCATGCACCTTCCAGCATTGGACAAAAGATAGGAGTCACAACGACAACTTGTTAAGCATAGCTACCTATTAGCCCCACCCCCCCCCCCCCCCACCCCTTCCTTTCCACCCTTCCCCTTCATTCCCACCTTCCCCCCTTCTTCATTATTTTCCATTACCGTCCCTTCATCAATTGTAGAATCATCGTTTCAAAAAAAAAATATTGTCCTTTAAGCCCGAGCCCACACAATTGTGTAGGTGGGACTACTTTCAAAAATTTTTCGTTTCCTCTCTAAACGTCGTACTTTTAGGGGATTGTCCCCTGTTGTGAAATACCCGTAATTTTTAACGTTTTTATTATCCTAGTGCTGTCAAGTTACTACCATCGTCTAGTCTCATAGTAATATAATTTTTGAGCAAACAACGGTCAAACTTCCGTGATAAAAAGAAGTAGATTTGTTCTGTGATACCTTATTCACAGTTGTTTAGGTTCTAGTAAACGTAAAGTAAACGTGATCATAATTGTGTGTTTTCCAAACCATCATCAAGAGCGAATACGCGTGAGCGATTGCTTCTGTTTTTTCAGCCTAATTACGTGCTAGTGGAAAAACAGTGGTTTTGATGTTTATCGAATAAAATTTAGCAAATTACTTACATTTTTATGAAAATAATTATAAAACATGAAAGCCTATGAGTGCTAAATTCGTTTCGTTTATATTCGGTTCGCTACATTCGTTTATATAGCGACAAGGTTTTTATTTGGGAAAGCGCAGCCAAAAAGGTCATGTATAGCGAATTTAGTAGCGTGCTGGAAATACCCTCCCGTACTATGTACTATACTCAAGAAATCCATCATACCGGTGTAAAGGGAAAAAGATACGGAAATTCAAATTTGTAGTTGGGCTGCCGAGCAAAACCGGTCAGCACA